>NW_006785906.1:1366247-1416395 GCF_000442215.2 Lipotes vexillifer
TCAAACATACCTTTTAATAGGCAGAGGTCATGACTTTTCAAAATGAGATTTGCTCTAATGGTGCACCTTAGAAATTATCAGCTATTATATCAAAATAAAATTTACACTCAGAAATGAGATAAAAGACTAAGAGCAATGGCTGAGAGTCAGTAAAAGAGAAAACACATTATATAATAAAGTCAAGAAAAAAGTTATTTAAAGAAGAAATAGAGCACAACTGAAATCTGGCAGAATTAGTAAATAGGGAAATTAGCAATGTAAAAAGAGGCCCCAATAGTACTTGAGTTAAAAACGCAGGAAGCGAATTTCCTACTCTTTCTCCCTAAGATATATTATTTGTTCCAAAGCTTAAAAAAAAACAAAAACAAATGGAAAGTAACGTTTTTGAATGTTAAAAAAGAAAAAAAAATAATTCTACTCTCTTCTAAATAACAGGTGTCAAAGAGGAAATAAAAGTTTCAGTTAAAGAAAATTTAGAGTATAAAAAGCAAGACATAAAAAATGTTTAAAACCAACCAAAGATGAACTCAGTGGTATCTGCAGAGCCTTGGATGAATTCAACATTAAACAAGAAAGATGTGTTTAAATTAAGAATTCAACTGAGAAAGTTAGAAAGTAATATAATGCACTTAAAAAAAAGTCCCATAAATATTTGGATCACAAAACCTTTTATCTTCCTAAGTACACTTAGTCTTTCATTAATGTTTAGTAGAACTGTCTTTGGGTAATAGCTATTTGCAATATCACTTATAAATATGTATGCAAAAAACCCAAATGAAATGCTTGCACATGGATTATACTCACATAATAAAAATTACCATGACAGCATAAGGTTTATCTCAGCAATTTAAATATATTTTAATATTAATGTATTTAGTAACATGATTTATTTCCATAAATAGGAAAAAATCAGATATGATTCCACTTATATTCCTGAAAAAAAGCATTTTGTTAATTAAGGGGAAAAAAACCCATTTCCTTAACAATGCAAAGTCAATGGCCAGTATCAGACATAGCGATTAAACATTAGATTCATCTTCCTTGAAGAACAAGGTCACTTTTTCACTATTAACAAAGCTAACATAGATGAACATTATCTAGCAATAAGAATAAGAAAATAAAGTAGGTATAAATATGGCAAACATAGAGTCACAAGGATCTGAAAAAAATTCAAAAGTCAACAGAATGATACTATAAACAATTTCAGTAATAAGCCTGTAAACAAAATAGAATGGCTAGAAAATATAAGCTAAATAAGATCCTATTTGCAATATTAACGTAAATATACATTACCTTGAAATAAATCTAAGGGAACTACCAAATAAAATAGCATTAATGAATATTTAAATAAATGGGAATATAATTTTTCTCTTCATGGGAAAACTTCATATTTGAAACTTCTCAAGAATTTCTAGTTTCATTTATAATTATAATGCAATCAAATAAAAGACATAGTAGGAATATTTTGGAGAATACATGAATGAGAACAGCCAAAAGCAGTTTGGAAAATAAAACTACATGGAAAAAATAGGGACAGTGTATTATAAAATCAAAGATGTTATAATGCTTTAATTGTTAAACCTTAGTGTGTTGATGCAGGTATAAAGAGAAATATAAGCAACAGCCCAGAAACCAACTCATAAATTTTAAAAAATGAATAGAAATGAAGGACATTTTAAATTATAAATTCACTTTGTTCAAGAAATGTTGCTAGAAAATTGTCTAGTTTAAAAAGGGAAATATAGGTCCTTACCTCATACCACATACTATAATAAAATACTGATGAAATAAAGAGTTAAATGTAATAGATAAGCCATAAAAGACCGAGAAGAAATGTAGTTGAGCAAGAACTTTCTAGGAATGAAAGCAAAGAGGAAACCCAAAGTTGGATTATATTTACAGAATAAAAATTTAAATGGATATTTATAAAAATATAAAGTATACGATGAAATTGGAACAGTATTTACGGCATATGTTACAAAAGTTTACTATCTTAAAGAGCTCTTAAAAATAAGAAAACAACACCCAAATATTAATTGATTAATTATTTCAACAAATCTGAACTGATGCCTACTATATACTAGGTGGTGTTCTAGATGGTAGCAATGAACAAAATGACAAAATGTGATGCCTTAGTGAGGACAATATATAGTGGAAATATGAGCAAATGGCAAGAACATGAATACCTGCACACCTATGCACCCAGCATATGCACCACCTATGCACCCCCCACATGCACACAGACAGAAAGAATGGCAGTGTGTATATGATACTATCTTTTATGGCTGAAATATTTCATAATAGAAGTTATATACAGAAAATTACATGAGGATTTATGTATAAGAATATTTACTACAGCCTTATTTAAAATAGGAAATAATAAATTCAAATGGTTAAACAAATCATGATATTTTATATAATGATGACATTTTATTAAATCCTGTAAAGTTGAAATACTCTTAGATATTTTTCCCAGTATTACAGTAAATTAGGATATAGGATAAAATTGACTTATAATTTGATAACAAATAATAAATTTATACACCATGCATTCCTTCCCATATTTTTCCTACATATACATACATACATGAGTAAAAGAAAACTAATAAAAGCAATTGAAAGATACCCCAAAATGCAGCTACAGAGAAATGCTTCAATTACGATACAACAGTAAGATGGATCGTATTGCATTATTAAATACTATGCTTTCAGAGAATATTGATTGCTTTAGAAAATGTTCTCAATATAAGCTATTGGAAGAAAATATTAAGATATTAACAATGGTTATTTCTGTGTGGTAAGATGTTGAGAATTTTATACAATTTTCAACACGTTCTATTTTTTTACAATGGATATGTTTTACTTTTATCTTCAGAAGATGTTAAAAATAATTTTCAACAGTCTAATTTATGAAACCCAATTCAATATTTCATAAAAAAGTAATGGTTTTATTTCCTATCCTTACAATCCTAATTAGTACATTGTTTTACGGTGTTTTCTTTGAAGGGATTTGCCTTCTAGTTTTTGGCATGCCTCTCTGGTTTGATTAACTGGGGCTTCTGTTCTGCTTCTCTGCATCACAATTGAGTGTTATATAGGAAGCAAAAAGAAGCAGGACAATATTATTATATTCCCCCCTGAGGCTTCCTATTTTCCAGAGGTTAGACATATTGGCTCAACAGCACCAAGTCGCTGTACCAATTTCTCTCTCATTTCCCTTACACCCAGGGGCAAATGGCAACTTTCTTGTCTGTCACATTCCAACGCAGGAAGCTGATGCGTATTTTTCTGTTATTTAAAACTTGACAGATAGCTCCCAGCATCAAACCATCAATGAAAACTGCTGGCCTCTGGCGGGGAAAGAGCGGTATAAGCTTTCAACATTCTAGTAGCTTAGAATGGATTTGGGGTGGTTCAAAATTTTCTTTAAAATCATATGTGATACTGAGCTGGTTCACAGAATTCTATTTGTCATCAATAAAATGACATTAACAATAACTGCTCCCAGAAACAAAGGTAAAATGTGTATTTATGTCCTTTGATAACGTGATGTCTGATGACACAGAAAGCAGAGAGGGAGTCGGTCATCAAGTACCAGAGCCCATGTGACATAAGAGAAAAAATACTGTCCTGCTAACCACGCTGTTTTCTTTGTGGTAAGGAAGAACACAGGCCTTACCCTGTGAGCCCACTTACTCTCCCTTAAAAACCATGGTGACCAAGTGTTTCCTGTGCAGAGAGACTGGGTGGACAGAGTGGGTGAAATAATTCTCCACACAGATATCCCCCACATGTAAACACATTCATGTGTTTTTGACCTCCTTTCCTGCCCTCCCTTCTTTAGGCATCTATTGAGTGCTATGTGTGAGGGCAATTCTAAAAGCAGGACATATAGGGGCAGACAAAACAGACGAGGTCCTTACTCTTCTTGGGCTAGAGTTCTATGAGGGAGATAGACAATAAGTAAGCAATTAAATAATCTAATTTCAGCTTGTGATTTAAAAACCTAAGGAAATAAGGAGTAGATGAGTGGGAAAGGAGGGGAAGGAGCTATTTTAGACAGTGTAATTGGACAAAACACCTCTGAGATGATTCCATACTGAGTACTGAAAAGGAGTCACCCAAAGACCTGGACAAGGACAATGCAAGTAGGAGGAACAGCAAGTGTGAGGCTCTGAGGTGGGAGAAAGGTTGGCAAGCTGGTACAGGAAGGCCAGAGTGTCTGCAACAGAGTTAGCTAGGATGAGCTCAAGGAGATGGTCACAGAGGACAGGCTAGCACAAGCCATGTCACATAGGGTCTTATAAGACAGAGTATGGAGTTTTGATTTTAATTTAAGTGCAACAAGGCATCATCAGAGAGTCTTAAGAAGAGGAGAAGTCTGTTCAGATTTTCTTTAAAAAGATGACTTTGGCTTTGGTGTAGAAAATGGCTTCAGGGTGGTAAGAATAGATGAAAGAGATCATGATGAGAGGCCAATGGAATAACACAGGTAAGGGATGATGGTTGGTTGGACTGGGTTGCGTGATAACAATTACACAGAGACCGGGGAAAAAATGAGGATTTGTTTAGTATTTTACATTGATAGTGGGATTTCTCATGCTTTATCTGTAATAATCCTTAAAGTTCCTTCCAACTCTAAAAGTCATAAAGGTTAATCATTTATGATCTTAGGGGAGTTCAACAATAACTTTTCATTCTCTAAAATCATTATAATATATTTGATAGTGGAATTGCAACCTCTATATCTATCTCAGTATATATCCATTTTAAAATGTTTTCAAATTTTTAATTTCAGAGAACTACTCAGTGAATATTAGACATTTTTGCTGTTTCAGATGCTAGAGATCAATTTTTAGATTGGAATTAGGTGTTTTTAATTTATAGCTCAAATTGTGTTTTCAATCCCATACACTTTGGAGCTAGTATGCATGGCTAGCTACCGAGCCAGGATAAGTCTGAAGTGATGATAATCTGTGTAAGAGAGCTGACTGTTGTGATATGGGTAATAAAGGTAATATTGAGGAGCAAAATTTAAGATTCTTCCTTTATTGTCCTAAACAACTGATGCTTTGCAAAAATTATATGATGATCTTTTAAACTGTGACCAACATTTATTCATTCAACAATTTGGTAAGACACTGGTTGATAAAATAGAAATGGTCCTAACTTTCACTGCTTATAGTAACTTTCTGAGACAAAAAAATTAATAAAGAAACAAATGTGTGTGTGTGTGTGTGTTGACAAATGTCATGAAGGATGTGAATAGGCCATGATGGCACAGAGCAGGGGTGATTTGGCACCCACTTATGAAGATGTTTATGAAAGGCCTCCCTCGGGAGGACATATTTAAGCCCACACATGCTTCAGCCATGCGAGGTGTAGTGGGGGCAACATTCCAGGCAAGGGAAATTACATACACAAAATTTCTTAGAGAAGAAAAGGCTTTAGCAGTTCAGGGAAGAGAAAGAAGGCCAAGGAAGCTACAAATAGGTAAGTGAACCTCTGAAGAAAAGTCAGGAGTTAGATCAGAGTAGAGATAGGATTGGTATTAAAACTTTCTAAATCCTGTGTTTGTCCCTATTATCCCTTTCATAGTTCCCAACTCTGACAGCATCTCAACTACCTGGGAATTAACAGAGTGTTAACAAGTCAATAATCTCCTTTGAGTATTTACACTAAGATGGATTCCAAAACAGGGAAATTGTTTCGACACTATATTAGAATGGGTCGTAAATTTGAATGGAAATGATTAAGTCTTTTAAAGAAAGAATCACCTTAAGTGGCTGCATTAATTATTGCCATTAGAACCATTAAGGTGACTGAAAACTTGTTTATACTAATGGATATATAGGGAGCACTTTTTCTTAAGTATCTTCTCATTAGTCAGTTCTCAGAGGAAGCAGAAATGGTTCCAGATATTCTCTGTGAACAAAAGTTGGGAAGAAAGAGGTACTAAACTTTTTATTAAATACCTAATTTATAACAGTACTAAAACTAGGGGGTAAATTTTCATAAATTAATTAATTCATGTCACTTTGGGGAGAGCTATTATAAACTCATCAGCAAAATATGTGTTTATAGCAAGTGCATGTCCCCTGTTAAGAAAACATCAGGCATTTTGTCTTTGAGTTCTGGACTTCCTTCCCTTGAGTAGAATTTTCAGAATCCTGGCCCCTGAAGGGATGGGGATGACTTTCCAGGGGAGGGTGGGCAAGTGTTGGAAGCTTTGATGGTGGAGGGAGGGGGTGTGCAATCTGAGAAAAGCCTCTCAAATTAGAAGGCAGTATTTTGTGGGTGCATAGAGGCAGCAGAGTACGCATTAGCCACAGAGTACCCCACAGGAGTCAGGATCTCAGCCCGATAAAAGCTGCTTGGATGTCTATGAAGGTTCAGCTCTTAGCCTGTGTGTCCAGTGCGTCACATGAGGTCAGCAGAGAGCAACTTAGTGAGGGTCAGTGCTATGAGAACTCCCAGATCTGATACAATGTCCTATGTGAAATCATGTAACAAGTAGGAATGGAATTTCAGAGGACCAAAGCCTGGGCCTTTCTCATGATTTCATAGATTTGACCCATGGCATTGTTTCATATATAATCCAAAGAAGGAAAGGAAAGCACTGAAGAATTACTGTGCGTGGACTTCTCTTTGCCCTTGGGAAGTGACGATATGCAATGGTTTTGGTATATTTTTTTTAACCAAGTATATTAAAAATGAAAATATATATTATAAAAATGCCTTACACTTTGTGTATTATATAATTAATAGCTAATATACATACACCTATATTAAATATTTACTGCAATCCTATAAAGAAGATATTATTACATCCACTATACAGATAAGGAAACGAAGACTCAAAAATAGTTCATGACTTGCCGAAGATTATATATATGTGTCAAAGTGAGGACTGAAACTAAGACTGTTCTCTCTACCTCTCCCCGCCTTCTAAATATATCTACGTACACATAGATACATACATAAATATATCCATAGGAAAATATATACATACAAACATAAACAAATATCTGTAGTCTTTACATCTGCATGACCCTTTCCCTCTCTCCCAGTAATTCTCTCTCTCTTCTTTTCTCTTTATCTTCCTCAATGGATGCCTTTCTTTATATCCCTCTATTCAGATGCAACTGAAACTACTGAGTATTCTAGTTTGCCCACATATTCTCTTTGAACGTAAAAAGTAAAGTTTCAGGGGAGGGATAGATTTTTCTGAATAATAAAGAAACAAAAATTTTTAGTTTTGAAGGGACAGCCTGGGATGAAAGAGAAGAGTTTTGTAAGGAGGGGAAGAAAAATATAAGGAGCACTGAGAGAGGGAGAGCAGAGAGAGAGGGAGAAAACAGGAGACAGAGAAAGTGGGGCAGCAGGAGCGTGACTCTGTATGTGAAGGGAATGGGACTCTAAGAAGAGTCTTAGTCACTTGAGAACATTCTTACATCAGCAAATGGCTAATACATTTTTAGAATAGGGATATCTGAGATTAAATGCAAACTTACATCCTACTCTGTGCTGTAATTGCTCATTGCCACCCTCAAACTGTAAGTTTGCCCACGACAGTCCCTGTTTTAGAAATCCCTGTCTCAGGTAAATTGGTCACCTCTGTAATATTCTTTCCAGAGACCACTGGCTCCAGTCTGATTATGGGAACATATCAAACACACATAAATATAGGGATAGTCTGTATACTGTATATATTTTGGTCAATGCCACTCAAAAATTTCAAGGAAAAAAAAGATTGAGTAATTGTCACATATTAGGTGAGACTAAGGAGACAAAATAATGAAATAAAACATAGTGTTTGGTGTTGAACTGTGTCCCCACAAAATTCATATGTTGATGTCCTAACCCCCAGTGCCTCAGAATGTGACTGGTTTTGGTGATAGGATCTTTAAAGAGGTAATTAAGGTTAAATGAGGTCATTAAAGTGGGCCCTAATCCAATAAAACAGGAGCCCGTTTGAGAAGAAATTGTGATACAGACACACACAGAGGAAAGACCATGTGATGACAGAGGGAGAAGATGGTCATCCGCAAGTCAAGGAGAGAAGCCTCAGAAGAAATCGACTGTTGACACCTTGATCTTGGACTTCTAGCCTCCAGAACTGTGAGACAACAAATTTCTGCTGTTGAAGCCACTCAGTCTATGGTACTTCATTATGGTAGTTCTAGAAAATTAATACACAAAGTGTCCTGGATTGGATTTTGGAGCTAAAGACATTAGTTAAAAAAAAAAAAATTGGAGAAACCTGAATAAAGTCTGTAATTTACTTAACAGTATTGTGCACATGTTAATTTTTTAGTTTTGATAAATGTACCAGATGTTAAGATGGAAGATGTTAACATTAGGGGAAACTAAGTGAAGAGGATATGAGAACTCTCTCTAGTACCTTCAATTCTTTTGCAAGTACATAACTACTTCAAAATAAAAAGTTTAAAAAAAATCAAAGCACAAAGACAAAACATGCATAAGGCAGGACATCTCAGAAACAAACCAAAAAAATATACAAAAACCTAGCCTCACTGTTAAAAAGGAGAATAGCAGAGACATGCTGAGATGAAATCAGGGAGAAGATATAGTGGCATAAGGATCAACACACTGAAGACTGAACCCAGGATCCTAACCCTCACCTATGTTTCCTCTATCAGTAAAGAGATCGCTCCCTTGGTTTTTATACATATTCTATTCACCACCAGGATAGGTCACTTCAAACACCTAAATGTTTCTCTTCTGCAAGTATTTCCCCTTTTATACTGCTAAGAAAATGGTGGTGGTGATGATGTTTGTGATGATGATGGTGACGATTCTTGTTAGATACTTGTACCCTCCCATCCACAAGGCTCAGAAGGCATGTCGGACCTCATGTTGTGAACTCAAGTTGTACAAGAAAATTAACAATAGTTTGATAGTTCTGTCCTTCCACAGTGCCTTTCATTGTGCTTTGGATGAGAAAAAGCACCCCATATCCTTTACAGGGCCTATAAGTCCTTCACAATTAGACTTCTATTTCTTGAGCCTCATCATGGGACAGGCTTGCTCTCTGTTTCTGCATTGCAATACATGCTCAATAAGCATGTGTTAATCAGTGAATAAATGAAAAATTGGTAAAAGAAAGTATTTGAATGCACATCTTAAATTCTACTGCGATCAGTCTCTTCAGTAAGTGGTACTGGGAAAGCTGGACAGCTGCACATAAATCAACGAAGTTAGAACACACCCTTTCACCATACACAAAAACACAAAGTGGCTTAAAGACTTAAACATAAGACATGACACCATAAAACTCCTAAAAGATCATAGGCAAAACATTCCCTGACAGATCTTACCAATGTTTTCTTAGATCAGTTTCCCAAGGCAATAGAAAAACAAACAAAAACAAATGGAACCTAATCAGACTTATAAGCTTTTGCACAGCAAAGGAAACCATAAACAAAACAAAAAGACAACTTACAGAGTGGGAGAAAATATTTGCAAACAATGTGACCGACAAGGGCTTAATTTCCAAAGTATCCAAACAGCTCATACAACTCAACAACAAAATAAGAAACAACCCAAGTGAAAAACAGGCAGAAGACTAAACAGACATTTCTCCAAAGAAGAAGTACAGATGGCCAATAAGCACATGAAAAGATGCTCAACATCGCTAATTATTAGAGAAATACATATCAAAACTACAATGAGGTACCACCTCACACTGGTCAGAATGGCCAGCATTGAAAAGCCTACACATGGGGCTTCCCTGGTGGCACAGTGGTTGAGAGTCCGCCTGCCGATGCAGGGCACACGGGTTTGTGCCCCGGTCCGGGAAGATCCCACATGCCGCGGAGCAGCTGGGCCCGTGAGCCATGGCCGCTGAGCCTGCGCGTCCGGAGCCTGTGCTCCACAACGGGAGCGACCACAACAGTGAGAGGCCCACGTAACGCAAAAAAAAAAAAAAAAAAGTCTACACATAACAAATGCTAGAGAAGGTGTGGAGAAAAGGGAACCCTCCTACACTGTTGGTGGGTATGTAAGTTGGTGCAGGCACTGTGGAAAACAGTATGTAGGTTCCTCAGAAAACTAAAAATAGAATTACCATATGATCCAGAAATCCCACACCTGGGCATATATCCAGACAAAACTGTAATCCAAAAAGATACATGCACCCCTACGTTCATAGCAGCAATGTTCACAATAGCTAAGACATGGAAACAACCCAAATGTCCGTCAAAAGACAAATGGATAAAGACAATATGGTACATATATACAATGGAATACTACTCAGCCATAAAAAAGGAAATAATGCCATTTGCAGTAACATGGATGCAACTAGAGATTATCATACCAATTGAAGTAAGTCAAAAAGAGAAAGACAAATGCCATAGGATATCTTATATGGAATCTAAAATATGACACAAATGAACCTATCTATGAAACAGAAACAAAATCAAGGACATAGAGAACAGACCTGTGGTTGCCGAGGGACAGGGGGTTGGGTAAGGGATGGAGTGGGAGGTTGGGGTTAGCAGATGTAAGCTTTTGTACATGGAATGGATAAGCAACAAGGTCCTACTAGAGAGCACAGAGAACTACATTCAATATCTTATGATAAACCATAATGGAGAGGAAGGACCTTCAAGATGGTGGAGGAATAAGAGGTGGAGATCACCTTCCTCCCCACAAATACATCAGAAATACATCTACATGTGGAACAACTCCTACAGAACACCTACTGAACGCTGGCAGAAGACCTCAGACCTCCCAGAAGGCAAGAAGCTCCCCACATACAAGGGTAGGGCAAAAGAAGAAAGAAAAAGCAGAGACCGAAGAATGGGGATGAGACCTGCACCTCCGGGAGGGAGCTGTGAAGGAGGAAAAGTTTCCACACACTAGGAAGCCCCTTCACTGGTGGAGATGGGGGGATGGGCCAGTGGGAAGCTTTGGAGCCATGGAGGAGACTGCAGCAACAGGCGTGCAGAAGGCAAAGTGGAGAGATTCCCACACAGAGGATCGGTGCCGACCAGCACTCACCAGCCTGAGAGGCTTGTCTGCTCACCTGCCGGGGCGGGCGGGGGCTGGGAGCTGAGGCTCCGGCTTCAGAGGTCAGAACCCAGGGAGAGGACTGGGGTTGGCTGCATGAACACAGCCTGAAGGGGGCTAGTGCGCCACAGCTAGCCGGGAGGGAGTCCAGAAAATAGTCTGGAGCTGCCGAAGAGGCAAGAGACCATTGTTTCAGGGTGCGCCAGGAGAGGAGAGCACCGCCCAAAAAGCTTCAGAGGCAAGCACAAGCCACGGCTATCAGCGCAGACACCAGAGACAGGCATGAAATGTTGAGGCTGCTACTGCAGCCACAAAGAAGCCTGTGTGCGAGCACAGGTCATTATCCACACATCCCCTCCCAGGAGCCTGTGCAGCCCGCCACTGCCAGTGTCCCGTGATCCAGGGACAACATCCCCAGGAGAACACAAATCAAACCTCAAGCTGTTGCAACATCACACCAGCCTCTGCCACTGCAGGCTCACCCTGCATTCCATACCCTTCCCTCCCCCGAGCCTGAGTGAGCCAGAGCCCCCTAATCAGCTGCTCCTTTAACCCCCTCCTGTTTGGACGAAGAACAGATGCCAGAGGGTGACCTACTTGCAGAGGCAGGCCCAAATCCAAAGCTGAATAACAGGAGCTGTGTGAACAAAGACGAGAAAGGGAAATCTCTCCCAGCAGCCTCAGGAGCAGTGGATTAAATCTCCACAGTCAACTTGATGTACCCTGCATCTGTGGAATACCAGAACAGAAAATGAATCATCCCAAAATTGAGGAGGTGGACTTTAGGAGCACCTATAGACTTAGGGTTTGCTGTATGCTACTGACTAGTTTCTGATTTTTATGTTTATCATAGTATAGTTTTTAGCACTTATTATCATTGGTGTATTTGTTTGTTGGTTTGGTTGCTCTCTTTTTAAAAAAATTTTAATTACTTTTTATATTTTTATTTTAATAATTATTTTTTAATTTAATAACTTTATTTTATTTATTTATTTATTTTCTTTCTTTTCTTTTCTTTTTTCCTCCCTTTTCTTCTGAGCTGTGTGGCTGACAGGGTCTTGGTGCTCCAGCCAAGTATCAGGCCTGAGCTTCTGAGGTGGGACAGCAGAGTTCATGACACTGGACCACCAGAGACCTCCCAGCCCCATGTAATATCAATCAGCGACTGCTCTCCCAGAGGTCCCTGTCTCAATGCTAAGGGCCAGCTACACTCAATGACCAGCAAGTTCCAGTGCTGGACACCCCATGCCAAACAACTAGCAAGACAGAAACACAACCCCACCCATTAGCAAAGAGGCTGCCTAAAATCATACTAAGTTCAAACACACCCCAAAACACACCACCAGATACGGTTCTGTGCACCAGAAAGACAAGATCCAGCCTCATCCACCAGAACACAGGCACCAGTCCCCTCCACCAGGAAGCCTACACAACGCACTGAACCTTACCGACTGCGGGCAGACACCAAAAACAATGGGAACTACAAACCTACAGCCTGTGAGAAGGAGACCCCAAACACAGTAAGTTAAGCAAAATGAGAAGACAGAGAAATACACAGCAGACGTTGGAGCAAGGTAAAAACCTGCCAGACCAAAGAAAGAAAGATGAAATAGGCAGTCTATCTGAAAAAGAATTCAGAGCAATGATAGTAAAGGTGATCCAGAATCTTGGAAATAGAATGGAGAAAATACAAGAAACGTTTAACAAGGACCTAGAAGAACTAAAGAGCAAACAAACAATGTCGAACAACACAAAAAATGAAATAAAAATTCTGTAGAAGGAATCAATAGCAAAATAAATGAGGCAGAAGAATGGATAAGTGACCTGGAAGATAAAATAGTGAGAATAACTACCACAAAGCAGAATAAACAATGAAAAGAATCAAGGACAGTCTCAGAGACCTCTGAAACAACACTAAATGCACCAACATTTGAATTATGGGGGTCTTAGAAGAACAATAGAAAAAGAAAGTGCCTGAGAAAATATTTGAAGACATTATAGTTGAAAACTTACCTAATATGGGAAAGGAAATAGTCAACTGACTCCAGGAAGTGCAGACAGTCCCATACAGGATAAATCCAAGGAGAAACACACAAGAAACATATTAAACAAACTATCAAAAATTAACTACAAAGAAAAAATATTAAAAGCAGCAAGAGAAAGCAACAAATAACATAAAAGGGAATCCCCATAAGGTTAACAGCTGATCTTTGAGGAGAAACTCTGCAAGCCAGAAGGGAGTGGCAGGACATATTTAAACTGATGAAGGAAAAAACCTACAATCAAGATTACCCTACCCAGCAAGGATCTCATTCGGATTCGATGGAGAACTTAAAACCTTTACAGATAAGCAAAAGCTAAGAGAATTCAGCATGACCAAGCCAGCTCTAAAACAAATGCTAAAGGAACTTCTCTAGGCGGGAAACACAAGAGAAGGAAAACACCTACAATAACAAACCCAAAACAATTTAGAAAATGGTAATAGGAACATACATATCAATAATTACCTTAAACATGAATGGATTAAATGCTCCAGCCAAAAGACACAGACTGGCTGAATGGATACAAAACAAGACCCGTATATATGCTGTCTACCCGTATATATTCAGTCTGTCTATATATACAGACTGAAAGTGAGGGAATGGAAAAAGATATTCAATGCAAATGGAAACCAAAGAAAGTTGGAGTAGCAATTCTCATATGAGACAAAATAGACTTTAAAATAAAGACTATTACAAGAGACAAAGAAGGACACTACATAATGATCAAGGGATCAATTCAAGAAGAAGGTATAACAATTGTAAATATTTATGCACCCAACACAGGAGAACCTCAATACATAAGGCAAATGCTAACAGCCATAAAAGTGGAAATTGACAGTAATACAATCATAGTAGGAGACTTTAACACCCCACTTTCACCAACGGACAGATCATCCAAAATGAAAATAAATGAGGAAACACAAGCTTTCAATGACACATTAAACAAGATTGACTGAATTGATATTTACAGGACATTCCCCCCAGAAAAAACAGAATACATTTTCTTCTCAACTGCTCATGGAACATTCTCCAGTATGGATCATATCTTGGGTCACAAATCAAGCCTTGGTAAATTTAAGAAAACTGAGGTCATATCAAGTATCTTTTCCAACCACAACGCTATGAGACTAGCCATCAATTACAGGAAAAAGACTGGAGAAAAAACAAACACATGTAGGCAAAACAATACAACTAAATAACCAAGAGCTCACTGAAGAAATCAAAGAGGAAATCAAGAAATACCTAGAAACAAATGACAATTAAAACACAATGACCCAAAACCTGTGAGATGCAGCTAAAGCAGTTCTAAGAGGGGAGTTTACAGCAATACAATCCTAGCTCAAGAAACAAGAAGAATCTCAAATAAACAACCTAACCCTACACCTAAAGCAATTAGAGAAAGAAGAACTAAAAAGACCAAAAGTTAGCAGAAGGAAAGAAAACAAAGCTCACATAAGAAATAAACAAAAAAGAAGTGAAGAAAATGACAGCAAAGATTGATAAAATTAAAGCTGGTTCTTTGAGAAGATAAACAAAATTGATAAACAATTAGCCAGACTAAACAAGAAAAAAAGGGAGAAGACTCAAATCAACAGAATTAGAAATGAAAAAGAAGTAACAACTGACACTGCAGAAATACGAAGGATCATGAGAGAATACTACAAGCAACTATGTACTAATAAAATGGACAAGTTGGAAGAAATGGACAAAGTCTTAGAAAAGCACAACCTTCTGAGACTGAACCAGGAAGAAATAGAAAATATAAACAGACCAATCACAAGCACTGAAATTGAAACTGTGATTAAAAATCTTCCAACAAACAAAAGCCCAGGATCAGATGGCTTCACAGGCAAATTCTATCAAACATTTAGAGAAGAGCTAACACCTATTCTTCTCAAACTCTTCCAAAATACAGCAGAGGGAGGAACACTCCCACACACATTCTACGAGGTCACCATCACCGTGATTCCAAAACCAGACAAAGATGTCACAGAAAAAGAAAACTACAGGCCAATAGCACTGATGAACATAGATGCAAAACTCCTCAACAAAGCACTAGCAAACAGAATCCAACAGCACATTAAAAGGATCATGTACCATGATCAGGTGGGGTTTATCCCAGGAATGCAAGGATTCTTCAATATACGCAAATCAATCAATGTGATACTCCATATTAACAAACTGAAGGAGAAAAACCATATGATAATCTCGATAGAGAAAAAGCTTTTGAAAAAATTCAACACACATTTGTGATTAAAAAAACCCTCCAGAAAGTGGGCATAGAGGGAACTTACCTCAATAAAATAAAGGCCATATATGACAAAATCAAAGCCACCATCCTTCTCAATGGTGAAAAACTGAAACCATTTCCACTAAGATCAGGAACAAGACAAGGTTGCCCCCTCTAACCACTATTATTCAACATAGTTTTGGAAGTTTTAGCCACAGCAATCAGAGAATAAAAAGAAATAAAAGGAATCCAAATCAGAAAAGAAGAAGTAAAGCTGTCACTGTTTGCAGATGACATGATACTATACATAGAGATATGTAAAGATGCTACCAGAAATCTACTGGAGCTAATCAATGAACTTGGTAGAGTAGCAGGATACAAAATTAATGCACAGAAATCTCTGGCATTCCTATACACTAATGATGAAAAATCTGAAAGTGAAATCAAGAAAACACTCCCATTTACCAT
The DNA here is from genome assembly GCF_000442215.2 of Lipotes vexillifer. Lineage (NCBI taxonomy): Eukaryota > Metazoa > Chordata > Mammalia > Artiodactyla > Lipotidae > Lipotes > Lipotes vexillifer. The sequence goes on from NW_006785906.1 coordinate 1,382,022, forward strand.
TGCGACAAAAAGAATAAAATATCTAGGAATAAACTTACCTAAGGAGACAAAAGACCTGTATGCAGAAAATTATAAGACACTGATGAAAGAAATTAAAGATGATACAAAGAGATGGAGAGATATACCATGTTCTTGGATTGGAAGAATCAACATTGTGAAAATGACTCTACTACCCAAAGCAATCTACAGATTCAATGCAATCCCTATCAAACTACCACTGGCATTTTTCACAGAACTAGAACAAAAAATTTCACAATTTGTATGGAAACATAAAAGACCGCAAATAGCCAAAGCAATCTTGAGAACAAAAAATGGAGCTGGAGGAATCAGGCTGCCTGACTTCAGACTATAATACAAAGCTACAGTAATCACGACAGTATGGTACTGGCACAAACACAGAAAGATAGATCAATGGAACAGGATAGAAAGCCCAGAGATAAACCCACGCACATATGGTCACCTTATCTTTGATAAAGGAGGCAGGAATATACAGTGGAGAAAAGACAGCCTCTTCAATAAGTGGTGCTGGGAAAACTGGACAGGTACATGTAAAAGTATGAGATTAGAACACTCCCTAACACCATACACAAAAATAAGCTCAAAACTGATTAAAAACCTAAATGTAAGGCCAGAAACTATCAAACTCTTAGAGGAAAACACAGGCAGAACACTCTATGACAGAAATCACAGCAAGATCCTCTTCGACCCACCTCCTAGAGAAATGGAAATAAAAACAAAAAATAAACAAATGGGACCTAGTGAAACTTAATAGCTTTTGCACAGCAAAGCATAAACAAGACGAAAAGACAACCCTCAGAATGGGAGAAAATATTTGCAAATGAAGCAACTGACAGAGGATTAATCTCCAAAATATACAAGCAGCTCATGTAGCTCAATATCAAAAAAACAAACAACCCAATCCAAAAATGGGCAGAAGACCTAAATAGACATTTCTCCAAAGAAGATATACAGATTGCCAACAAACACGTGAAAGAATGCTCAACATCATTCATCATTAGAGAAATGCAAATCAAAACTACAATGAGGTATCACCTCACACCAGTCAGAATGGCCATCATCAAAAAATCTACAAACAATAAATGCTGGAGAGGGTGTGGAGAAAAGGGAACCCTCTTGTACTGTTGGTGGGAATGTACATTTATACAGCCACTATGGATAACAGTATGGAGATTCCTTTAAAAACTAAAAATAAAACTACCATATGACCCAGCAATCCCACTACTGGGCATATACCCTGAGAAGACCATAATTCAAAAAGAGTCATGCAGCTCTATTTACAATAGTCGGGACATGGAAGCAACCTAAGTGTCCATCGACAGATGAATGGACAAAGAAGATGTGACACACATATATAATGGAATATTACTCAGCCATAAAAAGAAACAAAATTGAGTTATTTGTAGTGAGGTTGATGGACCTAGAGTCTGTCATACAGAGTGAAGTAAGTTAGAAAGAGAAAAACAAATGCCGTAGGCTAACACATATATATGGAATCTAAAAAAAAAAAAAAAGGTTCTGAAGAACCTAGGGGCAGGACAGGAACAAAGATGCAGATGTAGAGAATGGACTTGAGGACACAGGGAGGGTGAAGGGTAAGCTGGGACCAAGTGAGAGAGTGGCATCGACTTATATACACTACCAAATGTAAAATAGATAGCTAGTGGGGAGCAGCTGCATAGCACAGGGAGATCAGCTTGGTGCTTTGTGACCACCTGGAGGGGTGGATAGGGAGGATGGGAGGGAGACACAAGAGAGAGGAGATATGGGGATATATGTATATGTATAGCTGGTTCACTTCGTTATACAGCAGAAACTAACACACCATTGTAAAGCAATTATACTCCAATAAAGATGATAAAAAACAAAACAAAACAAAAAACAAATGCACAAACCCAGCTCAGCTAAGGGGCCAAGCATAGAGACATGTAAAAGAGAAATGGCTGAGGAAAGAGGTCAGGGAGCTGGAATCTTGCACAGGCTGGCTCTTGCTCAGCCTTGAGCTGTATTCTGCAGTAACAGTCATAGCACCTGACACATGGAAATCACTGTGTACTGGAATTGAAATAATGCATGTCCAAGGATCAGCGTCCTAATTATGCACAAAGAGTTTCTTAAAGGAATCCTATGCCCTCCTTCTGGCCAAACCCCAGGCTTGGCCCTAGGAGGAAGGATGACAGAGCCTGAGTGAAGTGAGAAGGGCCCTCCTTGGGGCAACTGAGGAGGCAGCCCATTGCTGGAGGTTGGAGCCTCAGAGGAGGAGAAGGGCAACTGTCAGTGGAACAGGAATTCAGTGCCAAAGGGAGGTAAAGGGACACATGTGAGAAGACAGCGAGCTGCTAAATGGAGAATCATTACATACAAGGGGACTGATTAAACAAGTAAATATTTCAGAATAATGGGAGCCAGCTTCCTCACTGTTTGAGAGGGGAGGTACAAATTTGAAAAGAGGGAAAACAAGAATGAATTCTCTTGTGTTGCATTGGAAATGGAAGTATCAGGGTGAACTCAGTTTTCAATCTGAATAGAAATAAAAATAAACTGAGGTGTGTGTGTGCATACATTACTTCCCCAGCCGTCTCCACTGACAGGGCCTGGGAACAGACACAATCCAGTAGCTAGGAGCACATATGCTGCTCAGGTCTCGGTTTCTGAATAATATGTTCCACTAAAAGGAACATGGATTCTTTGGAGAAATGACTGACTGTAAGGCCCAGAAAGGCATTTTCCTGAATGAGCACATACAAACCTACCTTCCTAAGTCTGTGTAGTCTTTGCATGGTATCCCATTATAAGAATGAACTGTCCATCCACCTCACTATAAGTGACTCAATTTCGTTTCTTTTTATGGCTGAGTAATATTGCATTGTAGACAGGAATAAAGATGCAGACCTACTAGAGAATGGACTTGAGGACACGGGGAGGGGAAAGGGTGAGCTGGGACGAAGTGAGAGATTGGCATGGGCATATATACACTACCAAACGTAAAATAGACAGCTAGTGGGAAGCAGCCGCATAGCCCAGGGAGATCAGCTCGGTGCTTTGTGACCACCTCAAGGGGTGGGATAGGGAGGGTGGCATAGGGATAAAGCAGTTATACTCCAATAAATATGTTAAAAAAATAAAGAGAGAAAAAAATAAGAATGAACTGTAATAAATTTAAACAATTTCCTATTGACTGAAAGTTAGGTTTCATTCAGATTTTTGTTACTGTAAATAATACTGCAGTGAAAATTCACATTTAAACAACTCTGCATACTTTCATAAATATATCTGGGGCACTTCTCATAAATATCATATTGCACATTAATTGTTCAAGAAAGCTCCAAATAGAAAAGGGTAACATTTCAACAATGGAAAGATTACTATTTTCACAGCCACATCCTATTACTGCTTGCTCATAAAATACTATAATTATCAGCCAAAATCAAATACAACTTCAGAATTACGGTAACATAAACTCGATTCAAAGGTCATAAATATTTTACTGGGCATTTAATTTCCCATTTATGTTTTTATAACATTTGCTTCAGAGATACGGGCATCAAGACTTGCCTTGAAATGGGAACAATTTTCTTTAGCATATGCTGAAGTTGGTAAATGCAGATTAATCACGAAACTGTAACTAGAATTGAAGCTTTACATTTCACAGATGAGAATTTTAAATATTGACAAAGGCAAGGATACAATATTACAATCATAGCATTTTAGATATAAAAGAAATTGAATACTACCAGTCCTTCTACTCAACCACAGTAGGTTTTATTAATAATCGAATATGAGAAACAAGATTAAGAAACAAAGGAGGGAAATTTCTGAATTTCCTGGAAGCCAAAGCCAAAATGGAGCCACAAGCAATTACAGAGTCAGTCACACATGCCTGCATGTACGCACAACTGCATTTTCTATTTAACAACCAGGAATGTACTCCACTTGTTTCTATCCTCTTGCGTGTGTTTCAGAGTATGAAAGTCTGAAAAATACATTTCTCAAAATTCATTACCAGTAAATTCTAGTTTACATTCCATCAGTGAGAGTCACTGCCACAAGTTTTAGAAGTAGGAAGAGTGGCTGAATCCTTAGGACCTCTGTAACACCACTGCCAGGCACAGGATTTGGGCAGTCCACACACCCGAGGCTTTGCAGCAGCCCCCCCTCAAAATCTCCCAGGCAATCACCTGCTTTAGGACTACAGGATCTGGTGGTATCCTTGCACATTCGTACAACTTCTTGCTTCCCTGAGATCATTGCTGTTGTTTTTTCCTAATCTTCACAATACCATCCCTTAGAAATATTATGTAAGTTCCTAATTTCTTGTATTAAATCCCTGAAATACTTTCAGGAGCAAACCCTGATTGATGAAATATTTAGAACCAGAAAAGTTTCAATAAATAGTCACTGAAATCTTGGAACCTAAGATTGATATGTGGCAGATATATTTACTGTTCAACTACTATCCAGGTGCTCCCACACACTTCTTATCTTCCTTTCAATTAAGTGGGGTCTGAGATCTAATTCTACCCTAACAGGCTCTGAGAGGAAGGTACTGACATTGCTTCTGGTATAAAACCCAGGGCATTAAATGGATATTAAATCATTTGTTGTCCAGTTCCTATATTTCTATATGCAAAACAGGGAAGGTTTTGTCCTCAGGGATCAATTATCTACCTGCTCCAGTACTTTGAACAATGTTGCACTGAGACCCTTAAGTTAGAGCCCAATGCACATCAAGGGTGATCTTTTTACCCTTGTTTTATCTTATTTATACTTTGATTGCAAGACAAACGTCTTTCATACTATAAGGATTTACTCTTCATAGCTATATAAGCATAGTTACACACTTACAAAAACCAAACATGCACAGTTTACAAAACAGGATAAAATTGCATTCATTAGATGTTTATGGATCAGTTTCTATGGATAATAAGAATGTCCTTGAGATGTGAAGTTATCTGTGGTCATATGGAGAACTGAAAACTCTTTACACTTATTCCTTTATTTGACAAATATCTTTTTAGCACCTGTTGTACCAGGCGTTGTTTTAGAGACATTAATGTATGATTACTTGTACTAGTCAGCCTGGGCTGCCATGACAAAATACCACAGACAAGCTGGTTTAAACGACAGAAATTTCTTCTCTCATAGTTCTAGAGGCTCTAAGTTCAAGATAAAGGTTCCACAGGGGTTTGTTTCTCATGAGACCTTTCTTCTGGACTTAGAGATGGCACATTAATGCTTTGTCCTTTCATGGCCTTTACTCTGTGTTTACAGAAAGACAGTGAACTCTGGTGTTTCTTCCTCTTCTTATGAGGACAGCAGACCTATGGAATGAGGGACACACCCTTATGACCTCACTGAACTTGTATTACCTCCTTAAAGGTCCTATCCCCAAATATAGTCACACTGGGGGTTAAGCCTTCAACATATGAATTTGGGTGAGGAATATAATTCAGTCCATAACACCCCACAAGCAAAATTATCACAGCATTTTCTCAAAAAAGGTCTATACTAAGGAAACTGTAAAATATCGATATTTGCTTTCCTGAATAAAGTAATATTTAGGAAAAGCACAGTTTCTAACATTTTAAATACCACTGCTATAGGAAGAATATCAAATATAGGTCTTCTGATTTTTAATATTAAATTTATATGAATTCTATAAACGTAGTTTTGTGAACTTAATGATACAAGTTTTTTTCCTAGTTTTTGCTTTCTAACAATTTTATTTCAGTATTTGCCTCTCGATTTCCAGATTTTAAATGTACTTTCAAAACAGATTGTCTTTAAAATGTGAAAAGTATTCAACATATGAAAAAGTAAAAATCAGCACTTAAAAGTTATTTGAGAGGTCATGTACTTATAATCTTTGATATTAAGCAAGTACTGAAACAAAGTGAATCTGACATTCTGTTAGACTGGCATGTGTGAAGGTAGTATCTACTCTTCTGACTTTACATATTGTATCAGTTGGATTCATTAATTATGCCTGCAGTTTGGGACATTTCCTATACATTGTTATTTTGGCACATGTCAAAGAATATACGGCTTTTTATCTACAATGTCAAACAAAAATCTGCAGAAGAAAAATTTCAGGTCCCAAGAGAACAGTGATATTTTAAAACAGAAAGATTTACTATAAAATGAAATGCCCCTTACTGTATGCAGATAAAAAGAAAATCAGTTGCTTTATATATAATTCTTTTACAACCATGTGACAATAAAACAAAGAGAAAATTCAGTATTTTCCCATAGCCCCCTTTTTTGATTCTCTTTACTTCTCTAATTCCCTTTACTTCTATCATAGTCAATTTGGACTACTACAATAGAACGTCCATGGACTGGGCGACTTAAACAACAAACATTTATTTCTCATAGTTCTAGAGGCTGAAGTCCAAGATCAGAGTGCAGCAAGGTCGGGTTTTTGGTGAGGGCCCTCTATCTGGTTTACTGATGGCTATCTTTTTGTTTTATCCTCACAAGTTGGAGAAAGGGTTCTCTTCCATGTCTTATAAGGACACGAATACCGTCATGGGGACCCTACTCTCACGACCTAATTACATTCTAAAGGCCCACCTCCCAGTACCATCACATCAGGGCTTCACCATATGCATTTTGGAGGGACACAAACATTTAGTCCATAACAACTTCTAACATAAAGTTTCAGGTGTGCTTGTAGTTTCAGTGTTATACTTAATGAGCATACATTAGTTTCCTTTTATATTATTGTAAGGAGTAAGAGAATAATAAAATTGACCCTTTTTAAAAATAGTCTATCACTTTTTAAAGTCAAAATGGCATTTTTTACCTCTTTTAGTCTTTATTGGTAGTTCACAAACGCTACTGCACATCAGAATCTCTTGTAGGGCTTGTGGAAACAGATAGCTACACTCCTTCCCCAGGGCTTCTGAATCACAGGTCTGGAGTAAGAAGTTTATTTTCAACTTCCTCATTTTTCTCCATCTTCTTTCTTTGCCTCGTCTGGGTAATTTGTTCATATTTAATTCATTTATTCCCTTATCAGTTTTGTCATCAGTAAATATTTATGAATGAACAAATGTTTGGCTCATTTTGGGGACTTCTTTACTCTCAATCCATACTCATGTATTGTGCTCTTGTGCAGAAAACTCAAGTCCTACATTGTTCTTGGGTCATTTATTTATATACTTTCTAGCACTCTTGTTCTTCCAGGAAAGAAGTTCCATCTAGTACCATCTTCCTGTCACGTTATCTTGGAATTAAGTCTCCTTGATGCCAACTGCTTCACTAGTTATATCAGTTTTCTACTGCTGTGTGCAAGATACCACAAGCTTAGTAGATTCAATCAATTCACATTTATTGGCTCATAATTTCCACTGGTCTGCAGTTTGGGCATGAATTAGCTGGATGGTCTGTTCAAGATTTTAAAAGGCTGCCATCAAGCTGTAGGCTGGGCTGTGTTCTCACCTGGAGGCTTGACTGGGGAAAATATCTGCTCCCAAGCTCGTAGAGGTTATAGGCAGAATTCATTTCTTTGTGGCCATAGCACTAAGGTTCTCAGATCTTAGAAGCTACCCATGTTTCCCTGTCTGATGGCCCTCTCCACAGGCAGTTCAGGGCACAGCAGCTGGATTCTTCAAGGCAAGAAGGAAAGTCTCTTGCTCCATTGTGAGAAGACAGAGTCTACTATAAATTAGCATAATCACAGAAGTGACACCCCCCCCCCCACCACGAATGCTACATAATGTAACCTATCCAAGGCGGGGGCACCTGATCACCCTGGCCATATTCTATTGGTTAGAAGACAGTAACAGGTTCTGCTCAGACTCGAAGGTGGGGGGATTATCCAGGGTGTAATGCCAGAGGGTGACGATCACGGTGGCCATCATAGAACTTTGCCTGCCACACTAGATTTTCTCCAATAGCATCTTCTACATATTTGGCTTTGTCTGATAAAAATCACCTTCTCTGCAGCACCAATGGCTGTTCTCCTGGTTCCTGCCCCACCTCAGTGTGTAGGCCTAGTTCCTGGTCTCAGGCCACTCCAAAAGGTGCCTGTCTAATATGAGTCCAAACAATATGTCCCAATCCCTCCCCTATATAATAAGTCTGAAGTAGTGGAAAGAACACAGAATTTAAATCAGACACAATTGCTTTCTCATTCTGGCTTCAAAATTATGAGGTGCATAAATTTAGAAGTGAGCTGATCTCTCATTCTCAGTGTAATAATCTACTTAGTGAGAAAAAGAATACCCAAATCACAAGGACATGTTAATGCAGTAAGAGCATTTAGCACCTGGCATGTACCCCATCATTGATAATTATCTTCTCTTCTATTAATTTTCCATCTTCTCTATATGATAAAGGTTTTACCTGGATCTAAAGCAAAACTGGAAAGAAAATCACATGAACATGTAGAGTTGTATTACACCAGTGACTTGATAACATGTTCTTTGCTCTTTATAGGATGAAATCAAAATTTGAGTCCCTGCTATATGCAAAACATTTTACCCAATGAAATTTACCTATTGTTTCATTCTCTATTTTAAGTATACACAAATCCACATCTTTACTAATAGACTAATTACTTAATAGATTAATTAGCATATTTGTTGAGATGCTCATCAAGGTGAGAACAGATGTGTATCTGGATGTTAAACCTTAATGTTAAAAAAAAGAAAAATGCACAGGAATTATGATCAAGTTGTTACTTTTACATTAGAGAAATGCAAATCATAGCTACAATAAGGTACCACCCCACACTGGTCAGAATGGCCATCATTAAAATGTCTACAAATACCAAATGCTGGAGAGGGTGTGGAGAAAAGGGAACCCTTCTACACTGTTGGTGGGAATGTAAGTTGGTAAAGCCACTATGAAAAACAGTACGGAGGTTGCTGAAAAAACTAAAAATAGAATTACCGTATGATCCAGCAATACCACTCCTGGGCATATATCCAGACAAAACTCTAATCCAAAAAGACATATGAACCCCTACGTTCATAGCAGCACCATTCACAATAGCCAAGACAAAGAAACAACCTAAATGTCCATCGTCAGAGGGATGTATAAAGAAGATGTGGTACATATATATAATGGAATCCTACTCAGCCATAAAAAAGAAGGAAATAATGCCATCTGCAGCAACATGGATACAACTAGAGATTATCATACTAAGACAAATACTATATGATATCACTTATATGTGGGATCTAAAATATGACACAAATGAACCTATATACAAAACAGAAGCAGACTCATGGACATAGAGAACAGACTTGTGGTGGCCGAGGGGGTTGGAGGAGGGATGGAGTGGGAGGTTGGGGTTAGCAGATGTAAACTATTACACATGGAATGGATAAATAACACAGCCCTACTGTAGAGCACAGAGAACTATTTTCATTATCCTATGATTAAAACATAATGGAAAAGAATATAAAAAAGAATGCATATATATGTATAACTGAATCACTTTGCTATACAGCGGAAATGAACACAACATTGTAAATCAACTATGCTTCAACAAAAATAAGTTGTTAATTTTATAAACTTGTGATGATGGTTGAATATGGGAACTTGCTCTAGATTAAAGGAATAACAGATGCAGGGTTAAGTTCAGAAAGAAAATAATTCTAGTTACTAGTAACAGAAAACAAAGTTAAAAGTGGCTCCTTTTTCCTACAGATGAAAAATTATCTCATGTTGGGCAGCCCCAGTGATGACAGATACATTTTTGGCGGTCAGGGATCAGAGTTCAATTAACAAGGTAATAAGAAACAATGTATATTGTAACTAATGGCAATCTTTGCCATAATCTGTGTCTTTGGGAAAATCTTTTTTCCATACATAGACAACTTCAACATTTTTTCTCAATATCTGTCCAGTCCTCTTTGTTAGTTCAAGATAGAGTTCCTTTTGATCTAGTAACCTATAAGTTAAGATATAATTATCTCTGCCCAGTGCACTCAATACACAATGATAGGGGAATGGTGCCTAGAGTCACCATATTAAAAAATGCCTTCAGAAAAAGAGATTGGTAAACATTCTGTTACTGGCCATCCACTAGTCACAGCCTGATGGGGGACTGTGTAGACACTGCCTGGGCTTGCCCAAATTGTGGGATAAATTCTCTCATTAATTGTCCCTGTGTCCCCTGTGTTTGCTTTCTGGAAGTTTACTTGTATATGTATGTATCATGCATGTCTATTATAATGCAAGAACAACAGCAGCACATTCCAGTTTCTCTTCCCATTTATGAAGCACCTTTGAGGTTAGAACCACCCCATATCCTCTTATATCTCGGTGGCCAGAATTTAGGCACATGGATATGCCTACATGCAGTGGGAACTAGAAAATGTAATCTTTCAGCTGGGCACATTGCTATCTTTAATAAATCAGAGCCTTCTTATTAAGGAACAAGAGGAGACCAGATATTAGGAAAATAACTAACAGTTGTTGCCATAGAGCAACAACTGTTAGTTATAGCATCAGAAATTCTTCATTAGTATAGATGAAATGTGATGGAAAGCTGTCACTAGGATAGGAACTTGATTAAGATAATCATTATAGTTGGAATTATCTCCCGGCACAGATTACTTTATTTGGAAGAATTATAAGGATATTATGATGGTGCACAATTCCATACAATATCATCACTACTTGGTACCCTAGAGTGTGTAGACCATAGTTAAGACCTCAGGGACACTCTTACGGAGAGAAGAGAATTAGGCTAGAGATCAGTGATGGATGCTCAAGAAGAGATCCAAGTGGGCATAGCATAGATCAAATTATAATACCTAATATATCTTGATAAATTAGAGGTTGATCCAGGTAAGTTATGATCATCATGTATTTTTGTGAATATGGTTCACTTATAGTGGGCTCATACTAAATCAAGTGGGGCTACTAATTTCTAGATGGTTCTGGAAATTTATCATTGAGAATATCCAGAGATCCAGAAATGTTGACTGAAGACTAACAAAGTTAGATGAGAATTAGTGCCCAGATCAGTCAGGCAGACTGATATTCCCGCAGATAAGCAGGGATAGACTCAGAAAATCAAAGTTAAACCTAAGCCATGAGAAAACACAAAGAGAGTGACAGTTGGGCATCAGCTCAGTTTTACTAAATATTCCTAGGAGCTTACCACTGAAAGACCAGATATTCCATTTGTGATCTAAAAAAATTAAAGTCTTCTACTCTCTATTCTTCCAGCAAAGTCACCTCATAGAGGTAATATTATTTGTAACAACATTTATTTGCTCCAAAAGCATATATGGTCTATTCTTGCCTACAGCATTTATTTATGGTTTTAACACTCACCTAGAAAGGGAAAATATTGTAACAGAATGATAAGAAAGGAAGTGAAACCAATGCAAAGCTGGAGGTTATGATACCTAGGTTCTCCTGCTGACCATTAACTACCGTGATTTATGTTATTACTTCCCCTCACTGTAGTCTTTATTTTTCATCTGTAAAATGAAGGGTTTTAAACATACAACTTCTAGTATCTCTTCTCACCCGAACCTTCCATAAATCTAGGTAATCAAAAAACAAGAAAATATTTTCTGCTTTTTAAAAAGTGGGATTCCTTTATACAGTTCTCTTTATATTCTATTCCCTAATGTGGCAAGAGTACATTTCTGAGTGTATGCGACTAAACCCTGTGTTTGATCATCACCCCCAGGTAAGAGTCCCACAGGCCACTTCTTCTATGATTACATAACTGTGGTCTCATCTGAAGTTTCAATGACCACATGTAATGGAGGCCCCTACACAGAGATCCTAGGCTCAATATATTCAGGCATAAAGCAATACTGTACTTGCTTCTTGAGCCACTCTCATTTCCATATAAATGCTGCCTGCTACAAAGGACAATGTGACTTTTGTACTCTAAGAAGATAATGATGAGGTCATTTGGAGATGTCACTTATGTTTCACATTTGATTCAGTCACCTTACAAAATAACAGAGTTCAGCCTAGGCTTCTTTGATCTTTAGCTTTTCCCCTTTTCTCATTTGAGTGAACAATGAAAAATTTAAGCACTAATAACAGTTCAAAATTCATGAGTTTGGCCACCAACTCTGCATTTATCTCTACCAGTACAAAAGGGCAAAAGGTACTCTGTAAATGAATGTTCTCTCATTTTCAAAGTAACAGGTAGGAATCCTTTCTACTCTTTTAGATATAAGTAAACTTTGGCACAAGAGGTAAAAGAATGTGTCAAATCACCACTGAATCAATTTTTCTGATTCCAAACCCAAAAAATGAAATGGAGGGGGGTGATGAGGGAAAAAAAGAGAAACAGCTATCTTGATGAAATCTGGGATTTTCAAGCAGTTGTGGAACAAAGAGTAAAATTTAAATTAAAAACATGGGCTCATCCTGTGAAGTATGATTAATGTGAAGATCAAGAGTTAATAAGAGTTCCCTATGAGAGCTTTTTCATTTCCTGAGCTTGTCAGGAAAGCTCACAGAAACTCAACATATATATTGAACAGGGGATATACAGTATAGGTTTAATGCATAGGAGATTGTATAGATTAAGTCGTTATTCGGTGGATAAAGACGTCTGAAATTCATAGTGAAAGAAATCACTGTTTCATTTCTGGGTATGTCTTTTACTACAGATATCTGGATTATCCTGCAGATTCCTAATAATCACATGGATTTATTCAGAGTTTGTATCTATAACACTTTAAAATTTATTTGACCTACCAAAACATTAACTGAGATGGTTCTAGTCATTTTAATAGGTACTCGATAATTTAGAAATGCTTTTCTGCTAGTTGCAAGTAACTGAAAATGGATACAGTAGCTTTAATAGAGATTTGTTTCTCTATTAAACATTTGTTAAATATTAAGTCCAGATCTTTGTGGCTAATGACATTATTCCAGTAGCTTCTATATATCAAACCTGGGGCTATTTTAAACTCTTGGACTTTATTTTTTTGTCCTTATGATAACAAAACAGCATCTGCTTCTATAAGAATCATGTCTCTAGTGGTGCAGTAGTTAAGAATCTGCCTGCTAACGCAGGGGACACGGGCTCGATCCCTGGTCCGGGAAGATCCCACATGCTGCAGAGAAACTAAGCCCGTGCGCCACAACTACTGAAGCCCGTAAGCCTAGAGCCCGTGCTCCGCAACAAGAGAAGCCGCTGCAATGAGAAGCCCACGCACTGCAACAAAGAGTAGCTCCTGCTCACCGCAACTAGAGAAAGCCTGCACACAGCAACAAAGACCCAACACAGCCAAAAATAAAATAAATAAATTTTAAAAAATCATGTCTATATTCCAGGAAGAGGGAAAGACAAGGGGCAGAGATACTTTCCAAGTACTATGTCTCGTTTTGTCAGGAAAGCAAGATGTTTTTAGAATTTTACACAGAGAGGTGCTTTTTAAAAAATATCTCTTTGGCCAGAGTCAATATTTCACATATTCACTGCAGTGTTCATTGGCAGCAGAGCGTCACAGATGGTGAGGTAACACAAAGCACCCAGTTGTCAAACAAGGCATATGAATGAGAAATCTTATCCTGTATAAAGCTTTATTTGTAATTTTATGAATACAGAAAATCAAGAAACTCAGAAGAAGCAGATCGAGGTCTTGGAAATCAAGGCAACTCCTCAGGTCTTTTTAATTTTTTTTCTTTCCTGCACTGAACATACATGTACTGGCCCAGAATAGACGAGGTCTCTTAAGTTAGATACAGGGGTAGAGAGAATTTAGGCTATGAATGATCTCCATTCAATGCCCTAGTTTTGGTGATATCGTCCATGGAGGCATGCCTCATACCTCATAAATCCATAAATGATGATTCTTTTATTTCTTCTTCCTCTTCTTTTTCTCCTTCTCCTCTTCCTCCTTTTTCTTTATTACAAGCAATCCTTTAAAAGAGACATCCTTGTGGGCTCTCACGCCCCAGCTGCAGCTTCCGGGGCTCCAGCCTCAGTGGGCTCCTGCACACCTCAGCAGGCTCTTGCACCCCAACTCCCGCTGGGGGGTAGGGCTACCTCAGTGGAGTCCCATGCTCCAGCCGCCACCTCAGCAGGTTCCAGGAGCAGACATCAGCAGGTTGCCTACTTGTAGAGGCAGGGCTGAAACCACAGCTGAGCTCCAGGGGCTGTGAGACTTAGGAAGCAGTGCTGAAATCTCTCTCTGTGGCTGCAGAAGCCACAGATTTACACCTCTGCTGTTGGCTTTGTAAACTCAGCACCTGCAGGACATCCGAGTGGACAACGGGTGCTCCCGCATGTGGAACAGGTTTGGTGTTAGCAGCTGTGGGCTTTGTGTGCATGTACACATAAGGGCTGGGCCAGGCCAGGGTCTAAGCTGCCTCCATAGCTCCCACAGCAGGTCCAGGTGCACAACTACTGCAGTCTTGGGATCTGACTTCAGTGGATCTGCGCCGATGGCCCTGTGAAAACAACTCCTGAGACAGGGTCGACTGCCAGCATTCCCAAGGTTGAGACAGGGCTGAGGGCAGTGCCAACAACAGTGTACTGTGTGAGCCCACACAACGGGTGACAGGAAACACAATAGAGCACACTCACCAGTGAAAAGCTCTGGAAGAGGAATACTCAGTGGCTCCTCTCCCAGTGGGAGTACTCCAATGCCATCTACCTCTCACCACAGCTCAGAAACACAGCTCAGAAATGGATCTGGGGCCTTCTACTCCAACAGCTAAGCAACAGACCCAGCCCCTCAAAGTGTAGTGACAGCCACAGAGCAAAGAGGAGGCCCTGCTCAACATCCAGTGCAGTCTCTGGTCGCCACAACACCCGTCAACCTCCAATCAAGGGGATAACGGACAGCATACACTGAGGAAAAACGCAGCAGGTGTCCGCGCTGAAAACAGCCCTCACATCAAAAAATATTAAACGCACACAGGCAACACAGGGATGCTCCCACAAAAAAATAGCCCTCCAGGACCACAGTAGATAATTGTTTCTACTAAACTCATAGAGCAAGAGAAATGTAAGTAAAAAGAAGAAGCAGAGGAACCACTCCCAATTAAAAGATCAAGAGCATTCCCCTGAAAGAACAAACAATGAAACAGACTTCCTTAGTCTAATAGACACTGAGTTCAAAAAGGAGATAATGAAAATACTGAAGGAATTAAGAAGGACTATTGATAGAAATGTGGATTACTATAACAAAGAACTAGAAACTATAAGGAGGAACCAAGAAAAATTAGAAAATTCATTTGCTGAGATGAAAGCTGAGCTAAAGGCAATGAATAGCAGAATGAATAATGCAGAAGAACAAATAAGTGATCTGGAAGACAGAATAATGGAAATCACCCAATCAGAACAGCAGACAGAAAGCGAAATGAGAAAAAATAACAGCAATATAAGAGACATATGGGAGGGACTTCCCTGGGGGTCCAGTGGTTAAGACTTTACCTTCCAATGCAGTGGGTGTGGGTTCAATCCCTGGTAATGGAGCTAAGATCCCACATGCCTTGGAGCCAAAAAAACAAAACATAAAACAGATGCAATATTGTAACAAATTCAATAAAGACTTTAAAAAGGGTCCACATCAAAAAAAAAATCTTAAAAAAAAGAGACCTATGGGATAATATAAAGCATGTCAATGTACACATAATAGGGATACCAAAAGAAGACCGAGAAAGGACTGAAAATATATTTGAAGAGATTATGGCTGAAGACTTCCCAAACCTAAAGATGAAAAAGATATCCAGATACAGGAATCACAGAGAGTCCCAAACAAGATAAACCCAATCAGACCTACACCAAGACATATTACAATAAAAAATGGTAAAAGAGGTGATTCTAAAGGCAGCAAGAGAAAAGAGTTAATTACAAGGGAACCCCTATAAGGCTCTCAGCTAATTTCTCTAGAGAAATGTTGCAGGCTAGAGGGAGTGGAAAGATATATTCAAAGCCCTGAAAGGGAAAAATCTGCAACCTAGGATATTCTACCCAGCAAGATTATCATTTAGAATAAAGGATTTTTCAGACAAGCAAAAACTAAAAGAATACAGCAATACTAAACCTATCCTAAAAGAAATACTGAAAGGTCTTCTCTAAATAGAAAAGATGTAAGAATCTATGGGAAAGAGAAAGTCACAGTTGGAAAGTAAATCACTTAAATAAGCCGGTACAAAGATTAAAAAAAGTATTTAAAAATTTCTGTGAAATTGATGATAACCACAATGAACACCAAAAGGATGAACAGGAAGATGTAAAAGAGGGCATCACAATCATAAAATGTGGGATAGGAGAATAAGAAAATGTAGATTTTTTTTTTCTTTGGTAGAATGTGTTTGAGCCTATATGACTACCAGTCTAAGGCAAGTAGATATAGGAAGGGGTTAACATACTTGAAAAACAGGGTAACCACAAATCAATACAATACATACAATAGATTCACAAAAACTGAAAAGAAGCATAATACAAAAGAAAATCATTAAACCACAAAAGGAAAAACAAAAAGAAAGGGACAGAGAAGAAATATAAAATCTATAAGAAAACAAGGTTTAAAAAGGCAATAAATACCTATCTGTCAATAATTACCCTTAATGTCAATGGACTAAATGCTCCAATCAAAAGACACAGAGTGGCAGATTGGGGGAAAAAAAAAAACAAGAGCCTACAATATGCTGCTTACAAGAGACCCACTTTAGGGCAAAGGACACACATAGATTGAAAGTGACAGGATGGAAAAAGATATTTCATGTAAACAAAAATGACAAGAAAGAGGGGGTCACAATATTCATATCAGACAAAATAGCCTTTAAAACAAAGACTATAAATAAAGATGGACACTACAAAATGATAAGAGAATCAATCCAAGGAGCGGATATTACACTCATCAACATATATACATCCAATTAGGAGCACCCAAACACACTAAAGAAATACTAAGATATAAAAAAAGAAATTAGTTGGAATACAATAGTAGTAGGAGACAAATATTTGAGACAGAAAATCAATAAGGCAAAAGAGATCCTAAATGATACAATGGAATAGTTACACTTAATTGATATTTTCAGGACATTACCTGCAAAAGAAAGCAGAATACACATACTTTTCAACTGCACATGGAACATTCTCTAGGATTGAACACATACTAGGACACAAAAGAAACCTCAATAAATTTAAGAGTACAGAAATTACTTCAAGCATCTTTTCTGACCACAATGGCATGAAACTAGAAATCAGAAAAAGACATGAGAGAAAAACAATTACATGGAGACTAAACAAGATGCTACTTAAAAACCAGCAGGTTGGACTTCCCTGGTGGCACAGTGGTTAAGAATCCGCCTGCCAATGCAGGGGACATGGGTTCGTCCCTGGTCCAGGAAGATCCCACATGGCACAGAGCAACTAAGCCCATGCACCACAACTACTGAGCCTGCTCTCTGGAGCCCACGAACCACAACTACTAAGCCCACATGCCACAACTACTGAAACCCATGTGTCTAGAGCCCATGCTCTGCAACAAGAAGCCACTGCAATGCGAAGCCCACACACGACAACAAAGAGTAGCCCCGGGCTTCCCTGGTGGCGCAGTGGTTGAGAATCTGCCTGCCAATGCAGACGACACAGGTTCGAGCCCTGGTCTGGGAAGATCCCACATGCCATGGAGCAACTGGGCCCGTGAGCCACAATTACTGAGCCTGCGCGTCTGGAGCCTGTGCTCCG
Source organism: Lipotes vexillifer (assembly GCF_000442215.2). Taxonomy (NCBI): domain Eukaryota; kingdom Metazoa; phylum Chordata; class Mammalia; order Artiodactyla; family Lipotidae; genus Lipotes; species Lipotes vexillifer. The sequence goes on from NW_006785906.1 coordinate 1,399,687, forward strand.
CAACAACAGAGGCTGCGATAGTGAGAGGCCTGCGCTCTGCGATGAAGAGTGACCCCCACTTGCCACAACAAGAGAAAGCCCATGCACAGAAATGAAGACCCAACACAGCCATAAATAAATAAATAAATAAATACATTGTGTATTATTAAAAAAAAAAAAAAAAAAGAATCTTTGGCTATTCGGGGTCTTTTAAAAAAAAAAAAAAAAAAGAGTAGCCCCGCTCACCACAACTAAAAGAAAGCCTGCACACAGCAATGAAGACCCAACGCAGCCAAAAAAATAAATTAAAAATAACAATGGGTGAACAATGAAATCAAAGAAGAAATTTAAAAATATCTTGAGGCAAATGACAATGAAAACACAATCATATAAAATCTATGGGATGCAGCAAAAGCAATTCTTAGAGGGAAGTTTATAGCAATAAGACCTTCTTTAAGAAACAAGAAAAATCTCAAGTAAACAACCTAACGCACCACCTAAAGAATTAGAAAAAGAAGAACAAACAAAACCTAAAGTCAGAAGAAGGAAGTAGATAATAAAGATCAGAGGGGAAATAAATAAAATAGAGATTTAAAAAATATCAATAAAATGAAGAGCTGGTTCTTTGAAAAGGTAAACAAAATTGACAAATCTCTGGTAAGACTCACCAAGAAGAAAAGAGAGAAGACCCAAATAAACAAAAGAGAGAAGACCCAAATAAACAAAAAAAAAAAAAAAAGAGAGAATACTATGAACAATTATATGTCAACAAATCTGACAACCTAAAAGAAATAGACAACTTTCTAAAAAGATACAGCCCATCAAAACTGAATCAAGAAGCAACAGATAACTTCAACAGACTGACCACTAGAAGTGAAACAGAATCTGTAATAAAAAAAAAAAGTCCCTACAAATAAAAGTCCAGGACCAGATGGCTTCACAGGTGATTTCTACCAAACATACAAGGAGGAACTTATATCAATGCTTCTCAAACTCTTCCAAAAGACTGAAGAGGAAAAAACACTTCCAAAGACATTCTATGAACCCACCATAACCCTGATACCAAAACCAGAAAAAGACACTATCAAAACAGAAAATTACAGGCCAATGTCTTTGATGAATATAGATGCAACAAAATATTAGCAAACCAAACCCAACAGCACATAAAAAAAATTTATACACCACAACAAAGTTGCATTCATTGCAGAGACACAGGGATGCTTCAACATATGCAAATCAATCAATGTGATACACCACATCAACAAAAGACAAAAACCACATGATCATCTCAATAGATACAGAAAAAGCATTTGACAAAATTCAACATTCATTCATGATAAAAACTCTTACAAAAGTGGGTACAGAGGGAACATATCTCAACATAATAAAAGCTATTTATGATAAACCCACAGCCAATATAATACTCAACGATGAAAAGCTGAAGGAGTTCCCACTAAAATCTGGAACAAGGCAAGGATGTCCACTCTCATCACTTTTCTTCAACTTAGTTTTGGAAGTCCTAGCCACAGCAATCAGACAAGAAAAAGAAATGAAAGGTACTCAATTGGTAGGAAAGAGGTAAAATTGTCCTTATATACAGATGACATGATACTACATATAGAAAACCCTAAAGACTTCACACAAAAGCTACTAGAACTGATAAACAAATTCAGCAAGGTAGCAGGTTACAAGATTAACATACAGAAATCAGTTGCATTTCTTTACACTAATGATGAAATATCAAAAAGGGATTGTAAACAAACAATCCATTTAAAAAATTGCAGCCAATAAAACAAAAACCACTTAGAAATATACCTCACCAGGGAGGTGAAAGACTTACATGCTGAGAACTACAAAACATTAATAAAGGAAATTGAAGATGATTCAAAGAAATGAAAAGAAATCCTATGCTGTTGGATTGGAAGAATATTGTTAAAATTACTATACTACTCAAAGCAACCTTCAGATTTAATGTGATCCCCATCAAACTACCCACAACATTTGTCACAGAACTAGAACAAATAATCCTAAAATTTATATGGAACCATAAGAGACTCAGAATTGCCAAAGCAATCCTTAGGAAAGAGAACAAAGAAGGAGGCATAACCCTCCAGACTTCAAACAAGACTACAAAGCTACAATAATCAAAACAGCATGGTATTGGCACAAAAAGAAACATATGCATCAATGGCACAGAATAGAGAGCCCAGAAATAAACCCACACTGGGAGAAAATATTTGCAAATGATGCAACTGGCAAGGGCCTTGTTTCCAAAATATACAAACAGCTCATTCAACTCAATAACAACAAACAAACAACCCAAATGAAAAATGAGCAGAAGCTCTAAATAGACATTTCTCCAAAGAAGACATACAGATGGCCAATAGGCACATGAAAAGATGCTCAACATCGCTAATTATCAGAGAAATACAAATTGAAACTACAGTGAGCTATCACCTCACACCAGTCAGAATGGCCATCATTAAAAAGTGTACAAATAATAAACGTTGAAGAGGATGTGGAGAAAAGGGAACCCTCTTACACTGTTGGTGGGAATGTAAGTTGGTGCAGCCACTGTGGAAAACAGTATGAAGGGTCCTCAAAAAGCTAAAAATAGAGTTGCCGTATAATCCAGCAATCCCACTTGTGTTTATATACCCAGACAAATCTATAATTTGAAAAGATACATGCACCCCTATGATCAGAGCAGCACTAATTACAATAGCCAAGACATGGAAACAACCTAAATATCCATTGACAGATGAATGGATAAAGAAGATGGGGTACATATAAACAATGGAATATTACTCAGCCATAAAAAGGAACAAAATAATGCCATTTGCAACAACAAGGATGGACCTAGAGATTATCACTATAAGTGAAGTCAATCAGACAAAGACAAATATCATATGACATCGCTCATATGTGGAATCTAATTTTAAAAAATGATGCAAATGAACTTATTTACAAAACAGGAACAGAGTTAACAGATATTAAAATAAAAACTTAGTTACCAAAGAGGAAACGTGGGGGGTGGGGGTGACGGATAAATCAGGTGCTTAGGATGAACATACACACACTACTATATATAAGATAAATAACCAACAAAGACCTACTGTATAGCTCAGGGAACCTCTACTCAGTAGTCTGTGATAACCTATATGAGAAAAGAATCTGAAAAAGAAGTAATATATGTATATGTATAACTGAATCACTTTTCTGTACACCTGAAACACAATATTGTAAATCAACTATACTCCAATAAAAACTTTTAAAAAGTTACTGCACTGGAATTAATATTTTGAGAATTTTTATGAGAAGTTCCAAACTCATAACCTGCATTAGCAGCAACACAGAGGCAGTGAAATGAGCAGAATTTGGAATATCTTATTGCATGAAACATATCTTATTAGTGTGTGTATATCTCATGAACCTCACACAGTTCCAGATACAGAGAAGATATTCAATTTCTAAAATATGGAAACTTTTTTTGGAAACTATTCAGAACAATGTATTATTCTAGATTAATATTCTACTTAAACTTCATACTCATTCACTTATCTATTCATTAAATAAGCATTTTTAAATGATCTAATATATGAACCCACTCTACTTCATACAGACTTCATTATAAGAACATTAACATATGTTTGTTCAAATGGAAATATTGAGATGATTAATACAAAATCTCTGCTCCCTTCCTGGTACTCAGAATAAAACACTTCACATTGAATCCTTGTGGCAGAGGACTGGCCCTCACCATTTATTACCTATTTTCCCTGGGACAGTTTGCAATTACACTCAGCCTTTGTCTTCTTATCTGTAAATGGGAAATTTAATAGTTATTTGCTGGATAAGTGGCTTTCATTTGTGAAACTGTTATTTTACTGTCCCTGTTGTCCTATATCCTAGGGTTATCACCTATGACATGTGAATATTTCATGAGGTTAAAGCTAAATACATGATTCTGAAACAGAGCAGGACCCTATGGTCCTTTCCTGTTGTGTCCTCTGCCTGCCTTTTCTCTGTAGAAAAACTATAGTCAAAGAATAAATTTAATCAAAGAAGTGAGAAAATGCAGAAGCAAAGGAAAACAGTCAAACAGGACAAAATAATAATATAATAGTTTAGTCATTAAGCAAAGTCCAGGACCTTTAGTTCCTCCTCAAGGGCTGTAGATAATATTCTGAAACATGTCCTTTGAGCTGTCTTTCAGAGACTGAAACTCACACCAGGTGGAAGAAGTTAACTACATGTAGCCATGACATCAGCTGCCACAGTTCAGAGAACTGGCCTCAAAGCAATGGGAACCCACCTTGGAACTGAAGACTAACTGTGCTTAAAACAATCAAGATGACACTGATCAGACCACCATATGACCAATTTCAAGATGACTGGCAGAGCTGACTGTGCTGTTCTGCATGTAGTCCCCTTCCTCTGCCCATACACCTCTGAAACTCCCCTTGAAAAGCTCTTGCCCATGGTTGTCAGTAGGGGAAATCGGCCTTTGGATACAAGCCCACCCTCCCCCCCTGGTTGGTATCCTTCAAAATAAAGCAAACTTTCCCTTTCACCAACTTTGCTCTTTATTGGCTTTAGAGCAACAAGCAGCTGGACCCTACTTTCTATAACAATTAGGTTTTTGCTATCAATGCTCTATCACCTTAAGCATCTCATTTAACTGTATCCTCATCTCTAAACTGTCATGATGATAATGTGTAACTATTTTTGATACTTATCTTGTGCTTAGAGCTTCATGTGCACATTCCCTTGAGCCACACAACTAACTTAAGTTATGCCTTATTACTTCACAAGTGAGGAAACAGAAGTAAAAGAATTGAACCAAGTCTGTTTGACTCACGTTCATCTGCTTTCACCATTATACTACCTCAGCATCGTATTAAGCTTCCATGCTGCTGCTATTAGACTGGCCTTTTCCACTGTGGTATTTTAATAAAGAGTACTTATGGGATAACTTCTGAAACTACTGTGAGTGTGTGTGTGTGTGTGTGTGTGTGTGTTTCTGTGGAGGGTATGTACATATTATTTCTAGAGCCTTGGCAATTGTCTACAGGTCCTGAAGCCCTAGTTTGCATACCTTCCTCAGGAGTTTTGGCACATGACTGCAAAGGAAGGAGGTGAGATTTACATGCATATCATTTCATAAAATCATAAACAGGTTCACCCCTTAATCTTTCAAGATGGACAGTACCTCACTTACCAAAGAAGAATCTCCAAGTGACCATACAGTCTCCAATCTGGGCCACTGGGCATATAATATGTACTCAATATGTATGTTATCTTCTCCCTCTAAAAACAGTACCACTCCCTCTACCACTATACACGTCCGTTCTTATTTTGAAGATCACTTGAACATTGACTATCATTTCTCATGCTCATAAGGTAGGGAAACTATTAATGTTAGGAGAAAAGCTAATAAATGACCTAGGAGCACTTTGCTATCACATATCGCTAAGATTCTTTGAATCTATGACTATAGGCCAGAGAGTAGAGAGTGTAAGCAGTCCTTATTACACGTATTATGATTCTGTACACTTCAAGCAAGGCACTTATCACCTTTTTCTCTAGATACTAAATGATTCTAGTTGGTTTGCTCTCACGTCATGTGTAAAGCTTTGCCTCATTCCTGACAATCTCTGCCCCCCTTCCATCATGTGAATACGGTTACTCACTTAAAGAAGGACACCTAGGTCAGGAATTGGGCCTAGATTAATGGCACTCTGTTGTTTTGCATTCCTGAAAGAGTTCACTCTTCTTTTCACATTAAAGAAGTCTAAGCTTGGAATGGAACAAATGGGGTTCGGACATATGAAGCATCATCATTCAAGGTATCTGCCCATGCCAAGGTTTTAGGTGTCCCCACTTATGGCTGATAGAGTTCATTATAGTTTCTATTTTCCCCTCTAAGGTAAGGGAAATATCATAGAGGCAAGCATGGGCTCTGTAAATAATCTTCAATCTAGAATCTTAGCTCTGAATTCTAAACATATGTCACATAATCCTAAGATCAATATTTTAGGCAGGCATAACTCCATTTTAATGAAGCGTTAGAGAGAAGTGACTCAGTTATGACAAGTTCTTCCAATCCAAGTGATCTGTTTACTAAATCATTTTACTTTTTGTTGTTTTGTTTTGTTTTGTTTTGTTTTGTTTTTTAGACACTACACTCTTTACAGTTAAAAACAGATTAATTAAGTCAGAACTCTGCTGAAACTTATATTTTGAGTCAAAAAGTCTCAAAGCCAACTATGGTGCGAGATTTCAAAGCAAAATTTTGTAAAACTTCATATTACCTTTTGAGCATGGAAACAAGTTTGAAGAAAATTAACCATGCAGTATGACTTCAAAGGGTTTTCCTTGTTTCCTTGTTTCATAGTAAAATGAAACAAGGAAATAGTGTAAAAGTTTGCATAGTATTAGGAATTAATTCAATGTCATGTTATAGCAGTTATTCCCATAGGCTACTAAATACTGTCTACATATTAAACACTAGAAGTTATTAAATACTATTCATCTGTATATTAAATACTATTAAGTATCTATATTCTATATATAATAGACCCTGGTCTTTCCATGACATATATAATTAAAACCCAGCATGGACCAGTCCAAAGAAAAACTTATTTCAAAGATAGAGTAAGTAGCTCCAGAAGGAAATGAGTTCCTTGGAAGTATTCAAACAGAAAAGAGGGATGCATAGTAAGAAACCTAAACGGTGTTTTTTTTGTTGTTGTTTGTTTTTGCTTTTTTTTAAGACCAGTGTTGAAAGACCATCCCAACTGGTTTTCGCTCTGTCCTTCTATCTAGACCTTCTGAATAATGGAAATTGACAGGATATAAAGATAGAGCATATCTCTTCTCCCCAACAGCCATTCACTTATATTCTAAGGGGGAATAAACTCAAAGATACTTGTCTCTTTTTCTCTAGAGCTATGTTGCTTCCATTCTAAAAGGAATAGAGTCTACAGATGCCTTTTTTTTTTTTTATCTTCCCTGATACAACTGCTTACACTCTGGGGTAGAGACTTTTCTCTCCTCCCCAAGAGAGGATTTGTTTACATCCAGTTTAAAAGATAAAATTGCTCTCTTTATCTCAGGAGGGGAGAATGGCAGGTATGCCCATAGCTCAGTATACATTCTGAGCTTTTAAACTTTGGGATTCTTCTCCTGTGGTGCAAATCCCTCTGCCTGTTCAGGTGACATATGGCTCTCATTGCATCATCTCACCGGAATTTGAGGCCTCAGGCAATTATTTTACTTACTCGATGTGTAAATGAAAAGATCTGTACCCTACTCTAGAGATCCTGTATGTGTGTTAAAATACACATGACAAAATTTACCATTTAAAATACGCAATTCAGTGACATTTAGTATATTCACAGTATGAATGCAAATATCACTATCTAGTTCCAGAACGTTTTAATCACCCCTAAAGCAAGCTCCATACCTGTTAAGCACTCTCCCTTACCACCTCTCTGTAACCCTCACTAACCTGACTTCTGTCTCTGTGGATTTGTCTATCCTGGATATTTCATATAAGTGGAATCACACAAGATGTGGCCTTTTGTGTCTGGCTTAACTCAGCATAACGTTTTCAAGATCCATCCATGTTGCAGCATTATGAGTACTTCATGTTTTTCACAGTCATATAATTTCAGTGTATGAATATACACATTTTGATTATCTACTCATCAGCCGACAGACATTTGGGTTGTTTCCACCTTTGAGCTTTAGTTAAAACTCCCGTTATGAATATCAGTGTACAGGTTTTGATCTGAACACCTGTTTCCAACTTCTGAGGATAAAGAGTGGAATTGCTGTGTCATATGATAATTCGGTGTTTAACTTTTTGGGCAACTGCCAAACTCTTTTTTAACTAGCTTGACCATTTTACATTTTCACCAGCAATTTCTGAGGTTTCCAATTACTCCGCATCCTAGCAAGACATTATTAAATACTTTAAACCTTATTACTATAGCCATCCTAGTAGGTTTGAAGTAATATTTCATTATAGTTTTTGTTTGCATTTCCCAACTGACTAACGATGTTACCATCTTTCATGTGCTTTTGACCATCTGTATATGCTCTTGGAGAAATATCCATTGAAGTCCTTTGCCTTTGTTTCTTTTATTTGTCTTTTGGTTTGCCTTTTTTCTTGAGTTATTAGAGTTTTTAATACTCTGGATACTAGAGCCTTATCAGATATGTGATTTGCATCTATTTTCTCCCACTGTGTTGGTTGTCTTTTTGCTTTCTTGGCAGTGTCCTTTAATGTACAAACATTTTTCATTTTGATGAAGTCCAATTTATCTATTTAAAAAAATTTTTGTTTGTACTTTTAGTATTATATTTAATAAACTATTGCTAAATCCAAGTCACAAAGAAAAATCATGTGACTTTTAATGGACTTTTTAATCTCTGTGTTTACTCTCCAATTCTGTTTGTATTTTCTGAAGCAGAATCACTACACCAAAAAAGAGATAGATGATACTGAGGCAGAAATCTGACAGGGTCGAACAGAATGCCCAAGGATTGGCCAGCAATCTGAGATAAGATTATCCCACCAGTGCTATGTCATATCATTTCCAGAAGAAACACATGCCAAATTCACTTTGTAATTGGCCCCTGTTTAACATCTTCTTTAACAACACCAATGCCATTATGTTATGTTGCCTTCCATTCTCTCTTGGGTACCTAAGACTTAGATAACAGCTTTGTTCCTGGACAGGATTTTTTTTTCTTTTGCCTTTTCCTGCCTGCCTTCCAGTTCTGAGAAGCTGGATTGTCAAATCATGAAGGAAACTAAGAGACCTCGTTAACAAATCTGCCGGCTGCTCCTTGTCTCATCACCCCTGACTTCAGCCTGGTTTTTTAAGAACCACTGAATCAAAAGTAACTTCGAGGACACCACCCTGATCCTGTCTAATGGAGAGGGAATGCAGAGCTTACAGGCTTAAAAATTAATGCTCCAACTTCCCTCTCCTCAAAACAGTCTAACAAAACGCAGATGGCACTCTTTCAATTTATTCATTCACTCATCTGTTTATTTGACTATGTGCTTATTACTTCAGTTAGCAGCTGGAGGCACTTAACTGGTCTATTCTCCTTGACTCTGGTGTCCTGAAATCTGTTTATGCCAGAGTGGTCTCTTCCAAATACAAACTGGGTCATGTTTTATATCCATTGTGCACCACCCATGTCCCCCACACTTCCCTTAATGAAAAACACCCAATGGACGGTCTTCTTAACCTGAGCTATAAGATCTGACAATCTACACTCTCATTCTGGAACTTCTAAGTGTATTTATATTAGAATTTTTATCTTTATTTTATTACGTATCTATTGGTAACCAGGAATGGAGCAAGGCTACAGAGGACACAGATGCAAAGAAGCATTCTCACTGGCATCCATATTCACATCTATAAAATTGGTATTTTATTCTATACCAAACATATCCAAAAGTTTCAGAAGTAAATGAAATACAATTCTAATTATAGAACATCTCAAATGCAATGTATATATATAAATATATATATATGCTTGTATGTGTATATATATAAAATATAAATTACATAATAGTAATACAGTGAATATATATATCTAATGCTTATATAATGTAAAGCATATTGTTACAAGAAGATTAACCAAAAACTTATTGATTCACAGTGAAAAGATCTGTTATACTGGTGACACAAACCACTTGATATCAAAATATAATTTAAATGCTATATTAAAAATAAATAATAAAATTATTTATTTTTCTCTCAATCCTGGAGACAGCTCATGTATCATCTTCACCCAATCCAGTTAGATTAGTATTGCCTGACTAAAGTATTTTATTGGGAAGGATTATGATAGTAATTTATTTAAGAGTGACCATCATGGGGGCAGAAGAGTGGCTGCTTACGTATTTATTATTCCTAGCTATATTTGATTCTGCAAGTTCTTTGAAATTAGAAAACTCACAGTCATTACAACTACAGGTCTCAGAAGGAAAGAAGGAACTCTTCTGGATAGTTTAAGCAAAACCCCATGTCTGGATTCACAGAAAGATAGACAAGATGAAAAGGCAGAGGGCTATGTACCAGATGAAAGAAGAAGATACAACCCCAGAAAAGCAACTAAATGAAGTGGAGTCAGGCAACCTTCCAGAAAAAGAATTCAGAATAATGATAGTGAAGATGATACAGGACTTTGGAAAAAGAATGGAGGCAAAGATCCAGAAGATGAAATAAATGTTTAACAAACACCTAGAAGAATTAAAGAACAAACACCTACAAGAATGAAAAAACAAACAAACAGAGATGAACAATACAATAACTGAAATGAAATATACTAGAAGCAATCAGTAGCAGAATAACTGAGGCAGAAGAACGGATAAGTGACCTGGAAGACAGAATGGTGGAATTCACTGCTGCAGAACAGAATAAAGAAAAAAGAATGAAAAGAAATGAAGACAGCCTAAAAGACCTCTGGGACAACATTAAACACAACAACATTCACATTATAGGGGTCCCAGAAGGAGAAGAGAGGGAGAAAGGACCCCAGAAAATATAAGAACAGATTATAGTTGAAAAATTCCCTAATATGGGAAAGGAAACAGCCACCCAAGTTGAGGAAGTGCAGACTGTCCCATACAGGATAAACCCAAGGAGAAACATGCTGGGTCACATAGTAATCAAACTGGCAAAAATTAAAGACAAAGAAAAATTACTGAAAGCAGCAAGGGAAAAACAATAAATAACATACAAGGGAACTCCCATAAGGTTAACAGCTGATTTCTCAGCAGAAACTCTACAAGCCAGAAGGGAGTGGCATGATATACTTAGAGTGATGAAAGGGAAAAACCTACAACCAAGATTACTGTACTCGGCAAGGAACTCATTCATATTCGATGGAGAAATCAAAAGCTTTACAGACGAGCAAAAGCTAAGAGAATTCAGCACCACCAAACCAGCTCTACAACAAATGCTAAAGGAACTTCTCTAAGTGGGAAACACAGAGAAGAAAAGGACCTATAAAAACAAACCAAAAACAATTAAGAAAACGGAAACAGGAACATACATATCAATAATTACCTTAAACAGGAATGGATTAAATGCTCCAACCAAAAGACACAGGCTCGCTAAACGGATACAAAAACAAGACCCATATATATGCTGTCTACAAGAGAACCACTTCAGACCTAGGGACACAAATTAACTGAAAGTGAGGGGATGGAAAAAGATATTCCATGCAAATGGAAATCAAAATAAAGCTAGGGTAGCAATATTCATAACAGATATAACAGAGTGCAAAATAAAGAATATTACAAGAGACAAGGAAGGACATTACATAATGATCAAGGGATCAACCCAAGAAGAAGATATAACAATTATCAATATATATGCACCCAACATAGGAGCACCTCAACACATAAGGCAACTGCTAACAGCTATAAAAGAGGAAATTGACAGAAACACAATAATAGTGGGGGACTTTAACACCTCACTTACACCAATGGACAGATCATCCAAACAGAAAATTAATAAGGAAACACAAGCTTTAACTGACATGATAGACCAGATAGATTTGATATTTATAGGACATTCCATCCAAAAACAGCAGACTACACTTTCTTCTCAAATGCACATGGAACGTTCTCCAAGACTGATCACATATTGGGTCACAAATCAAGCCTCAGTAAATTTAAGAAAATTGAAATCACATCAAGCATCTTTTCTGACCACAACACTATGAGATTAGAAATCAATTACAGGGAAAAAAACGTAAAAAACACAAACACATAGAGGCTAAACCATACGTTACTAAATAACCAAGAGATCAATGAAGAAATCAAAGAGAAAATCAAAAACGACCTAGAGACTAATTACAACAAAACCACGATGATCCAAAACCTATGGGATGCAACAAAAACAGTTTTAAGAGGGAAATTTATAGCAATACAAGCCTACCTAAAGAAACAAGAAAAATCTCAAATAAACAATCTAACCTTACCCCTACAGGAACTAGAGAAAGAAGGACAAACAAAACCCAAAGTTAGTAGAATGAAAGAAATCATAAAGATCAGAGCAGAAATAAATGAAACAGAAACAAAGAAAACAATAGCAAAGCTCAATAAAACTAAAAGCTGGTTTGAGATGATAAACAAAATTGATAAACCATTAGCTAGACTCATCAAGAAAAAGCAGGAGAGGACTCAAATCAAAAAAATTAGAAATGAAAAAGGAGGACGTACAACAGACACCGCAGAAATACAAAGCATCCTAAGAGACTACTACAAGCAACTCTATGCCAATAAAATGGACAAACTGGAAGAAACGGACAAATTCTTATAAAGGTATAAACTTCTAAGACTGAACCAGGAAGAAACAGAAAATATGACCTGATCAATCACAAGTAATGAAATTGAAACTGTGATAAAAATCTTCCAACAAACAAAAGTCCAGGACCAGATGGCTTCACAGGTGAATTCTTTCAAACATCTAGAGAAGAGCTAACACCCATCCTTCTCAAACTCTTCCAAAAATTGCAGAGGAAGGAACACTCCCAAACTCATTCTATGAGGCCACCTTCACCCTGATACCAAAAGCAGACAAAGATACTACAAAAAAAGAGAATTACAGACCAATATCACTCATGAATATAGATGCAAAAGTCCTCAACAAAATACTAGCAAACAGAATCCAACAGCACATTAAAAGGATCATACATCATTATCAAGTAGGATTTATCCCAGAGATGCAAGGATTCTTCTGTATAGACAAATCAATCAATGTGGTACACAGTATTAAAAAACTGAAGGATAGAAACCATATGATCATCTCAATAGATGCAGAAAAAGCTTTTGACAAAATTCAACACCCATTTATGATAAAAAAAAACTCTCTAGAAAGTGGGCATAGAGGGAACGTACCTCAACATAATAAAGGCCATATATGACAAACCCACAGCAAACATCATTCTCAGTGGTGAAAAACTGAAACCATTTCCTCTAAGATCAGGAAGAAGACAAGGATGTCCATTCTCAGTACTGTTATTCATAGTTTTGGAAGTCCTAGCCATGGCATTCAAAGAAGAAGAAGAAATAAAAGGAATCCAAATTGGAAAAGAAGAAATAAAACGGTCACTCTTTGAAGATGACAGAGTACTATACAGAGAATCCTAAATATGCCACCAGAAAACTACTAGAGCTAATCAATGAACTTGGTAAAGTTGCAAGATACAAAATTAATGCATAGAAATCTCTTGCATTCCTGTACACTAATGATGAAATTTCTGAAAGAGAAATTAAGGAAACACTCCCATTTACCACTGCAACAAAAAGAATAAAATACCTAGGAATAAACCTACCTAGGGAGACAAAAGACCTGTATGCAGGAAACTGTAAGACACTGATGAAAGAAATGAAAGATAATACAAACAGATGGAGAGATACACCATGTTCTTGGATTAGGAAGAATCAATATTGTGAAGATGATTATACTACCCAAAGCAATCTACCATTTCAATTCAATCTCTATCAAATTACCAATAGCATTTTTTTACAGAACTGGAACAAAAAATGTTAAAATTCGTATGGAGACACAAAGGACCCTGAATAGCCAAAGCAGTCTTGAGGGAAAAAAATGGAGCTGGAGGAATCAGACTCCCTGATTTCAGACTATACTACAAAGCTACAGTAATCAAGACTATATGGTACTGGAACAAAAACAGAAATATAGATCAATGGAACAGGATAGAAAGCCCAGAGATAAACCCACACACCTATGGTCAACTAATCTACAACAAAGTAGGCAAGGATATACAATTGAGAAAAGACAGTCTCTTCAATAAGTGGTGCTGGGAAAACTGAAGAGCTACATGTAAAAGAATGAAATTAGAACACTCCCTAACATCATACACAAAAATAAACTCAAAATGTATTAGAGACCTAAAAGTAAGACAGGACACTATGAAACTCATAGAGGAAAACATAGGAAGAACACTCTTTGACATAAATAACAGCAAGATGTTTTTTAATCCACCTCTTAGAGTAATGGAAATAAAAACAAAAATAAACAAATGGAACCTAATGAAACTTAAAAGCTTTTGCACAGCAAAGGAAAACATAAACAAGATGAAAAGACAACCCTCAGAATGGCAGAAAATATTTGCAAATGAAACAATGGACAAAGGATTAATCTCCAAAATATATAAACACCTCATGCAGCTCAATATTACAAAAACAACCCAATCCAAAAATGGGCAGAAGACCTAAATAGGCATTTCTCCAAAGAAGACATACAGATGGCCAAGAGGTACATGAAAAGCTGCTCAACATCACTAATTATTAGAGAAATGCAAATCAACACTGCAATGAGGTATCACCCCATACCAGTTAGAATGGGCATCATCAGAAAATCTACAAACAACAAATGCTAGAGAGAGTGTGGAGAAAAGGGAACCCTTTTGTGCTGCTGGTGTGAAATGTAAATTGATACAGCCACTATGGAGAACAGTATGGAGGTTCCTTAAAAAACTAAAAATAGAATTACCACATGACCCAGCAATCTCACTACTGGGCATATACCCAGAGAAAACCATAATTCAAAAAGACACATGCACCCCAATATCCATTGTAGCAGTATTTACAATAGCCAGGTCATGGCAGCACCCTAAATGCCCATTGACAGACAAATGGATAAAGAAGATGTGGTACATATATACAATGGAATATTAATCAGCCGTAAAAAGGAACAAAACTGAGTTATTTGTAGTGAGGTGGACTGACCTATAGGCTGTCATACACAGTGAAGTAAGTCAGAAAGAGAAAAATAAATACAGTATATTAACGCATATATGTGGAACCTAGAAAAATGGTGCAGATGAACCGGTTTGCAGGGCAGAAATAGAGACACAGATGTAAAGAACAAATGTATGCATATCAAGGGAGGAAAGTGGCAGGGGGTGGTGGTGTGATGAATTGGGAGATTGGGATTGACATGTATACACTAATATGTATAAAATGGATAACTAATAAGAACCTGCTGTATAATATATAAAGTAAAATTCAAATTTTCAAAAAAAAAATATCCCAGAGCTGATTCTGATTTGTTCCATTCAGATCAAATGTTCACCTCACCTGACTGAGATTCCCATCAGGTGAGAGAGGAGACATGCTTCAGAAGGAAGTTAAATGCTATTGGGTACGCAAACCCAGAACAAACTTCTTGGCTAACGCAGTAACATATGTATAGCCCCCAACCTTGAAAATGAGCACTTCGCAGCCAGTGTGTGAGGAAATAACCTTAACCACATGTGTTAGTGCTAAACACTGAATCCAAGGCCATCTCTTCCAGCCCAGAGCCTCTCACCACTTCCCATTTATCTCCTGTTCTTCTCATTCTTCTAACAGTGGTCTGTGGGAGTTCCTAGTTCTTACAAAGAAAACCTGTCATAAGAAGATCTAAACAGTCAGATAGATATTCATTAGAACCACTTAGCATGATTGTAGTCAAATTAAAATCAGAAATATAAAATTTTCATTTGACTTCCCAGAACCAGGATGACTCAGACAAATGCCTTCGAAGTGAATAATAGAATATTTCTTCAAGTGCTTTGCTCCCATATATAAAAATTAATAAATGAAAGCACAATAAGCACATTTACATTTTTGGACCTAAGGTTATTTTTAAGGAAATAAGTGTGTTAAATAAATCTGTGTAATTATGATAAGACAGTCCACAATTTATCTCAAGAGGGATGTTAACTGTTCCTCTTCCTTATAATTAGACCTGCCATGGCAATAGTGGATAATATTAGAGAAATTTACATGAATGCACAGTTCCCTGACTGGTTAAAATGGGTATAATAATGTTCACACACGTAGGTCCCCTCTGCAAGTATATCTCCAACTCCTTTACCCTGAAAGGGCAGGGGAAGAAACAGCATGGGTTGTTGATGGTGTACCTTCTGGAGTCCTGCAACCCCCGAAGATTCCATATTCTCTCCCTTCCCTGAGCGATTTCAGATTTCACATGTTTTCTCGGTGTGGCTTCGCTGCTGCTGAAGCCATTTGTTCTTCTGCTCCTTGAGCTTCACCCCCTCTCCCATTTTTCTTCTTTTTTTTTCTCAGCTGCTCCTTGTATCACCTCCTTCAAAACAACTTGTCTCTCTCCAGGTTCCGTTGGGAGTTTATTCCCCATGGAAAGGTATAACCATATCAGACAGTCTTTGAAATACAGGGATTCTCAGGGAACAGACAGTTTTATAGCATCCAGTGAGGAGCTTGGTATGATTGTCAACTTTCTCACCAGAGGGCAAGTTTCTGATTTCTACACCTCTCTTATAGGTCCCACCTCCTCCAGCCAACCTGCCCAAGATTATCGGATCTTCCACTTCTCATTTTGAAACATCACTTTAGCTTTCTTCTCAGATTCTCAAGGATCCTCTGAGGAATAATAACAAGATTAGCCAAATTATTTATTTACTAGGGGCAGGTTTAATCCCTGTACATATATCAACCCCTTTCCTCTACCCAACGACCATATATCGTGGCTATTATTATAAGCCTCAAGTTCTGATGAGGTAAGTTAGGCTAGAGAAATTACACAACTGTCCAAAGTGACAGAAGTATAAGTGAAGGAACTGTCAAAACCGTGCATCTGGGCTTCCCTGGTGGCGCAGTGGTTGGGAGTCCGCCTGCCGATGCACGGGACACGGGTTCG
>NW_006785907.1:0-3756 GCF_000442215.2 Lipotes vexillifer
GAAGATCCCACATGCCGCGGAGCGGCTGGGCCCGTGAGCCGTGGCTGCTGAGCCTGCACGTCCTGAGCCTGTGCTCCGCAGCGGGAGAGGCCACAACAGTGAGGCCCGCGTACCACACACACACAAAAAAAATCAGGATGGGTTCAGATTTCTCAGTAGCAACACTGATAGCTAGAAGATAATGAAGAGATGCTTTCAAAATTCTTAAGGAAAATTTATTTTCAATCTAGAATGCTATACCCAGCCTAACTCTCAAATGGAGAATTTGTAGATATTTTCAGACTTGAAAGGTCTCAACAATTTTACCCACCATGAACTGTTTCCTAGGAAACTACTGGATGTCCTCCACCAAAATAAGATAGTAAGCGAAGAAAGAGGAAAAGTTGAGATACAGAAAACAGGAGAGCTAACAAAGGAGACAAGGAAGTCTCCCAGATGATGATGAAGGAAGATCCCAGGATAAAATCTACATCCTGGACGTGGAGGGTAACCAGGCCAAAAGGGGCAGTGAACTCCAGAAACAAGCAAGTTAAGGGCTGTCATTACTGTGCCCTCTTCCATTGCACCATTTCTTAAAACCTACTGAAACTGTTCTAGAATGTATTCCACCAAAGGAATAAACTGAGAAAGGGGAACATGCCAGAATCAAGAAACAGGGAACCCAATTGAAGAGACAAGCAAAGGAGATTCCAAGGATAATAGTAAAGAAAAGACCCAGGATGCCAGGTACGCAAGAGGCTTAGAGTGCAATCAGCCAGATGGGAGGAAACTTTTGGACTCTAAGAAAAGCAGTGGAACTGTGAGATTCATACATATGATCTACCTTGTGGAAATTTGTATTGCGAGGCCTCTGGAAGGTGCAGAAAGGAAGCGAAGCAAACTAAAAGATAGGGCAACTGTTAACTTTAGAAAAAACGAAAAGGAAAAATGATAACGTAGTATATTATTATACTGAGTTGGGAATAATATTTGCATACATACAATGACAGAAATAGTGAATACTGATTTAACTAAACCTTAATACAACTGCATGGATAGGTTAGGGGAAGTGAAGCAGAGGAGTGGTGATTTAACACAGCTGAATTCCTCACCTGCACAAGAAAAAGTCAACAGATACTGAATAAAATCGACGCATCAAAAAGAGCACTACAGACACATTATTTAGAAATATGTAAATACCAGAAGAAACAACTAAGAGTTGAAAGTGGTTGCCTCTAAGTAGAAGGACTGGGGGCAGTGAGGAGGGGAGAGGTGAGGCAGGAAACAACTGCATTTTGTTGTCGTTTAGGATTCTTTGACTTTTACTTTATGCTCATGCATTACTTTGATAAAAGAAGTTATTTTAACAGGCAGAAAAGAGTTAATAATGTACATGGAATTTCCAAACCCTTTGCTTTTGCCATCACGGAAAGTATATCCTGAGTGGAGTAGATGGCACTGAAAACATGGCTGTCCTCTGTCTTCTTACAAAGAGGTGGCAGATAGCACTTCGAGGATGTGCTTTGCAGGAGGTGGTTGATATACTGGTCAAGTTCATCCTGGCTTTCTATAATTACACAGGTAAGAAAAAGAGCCAATGAAAACAAGCTGCAGAAATAACCTAAATGCATAACAGTGATTACGTGTAGCATGAAGTGCTGAGTAGATTTAGTGAAAGACAACATTTTGATATAGATATTTGACCTCCACTCTACCCCTACAAAGTAAAGAGATTTACATAGATAATGCATGTATTCATAAAGTTACTGTTTGGAAAAACTTCATCCTAGAAAAAGAAAATACAGGTCCAAATAGTGTTTACATCACATCATCCCAAGATGAGCTGAATATGTAGACAATGAGAGGGCCAGCAGCCAACATCTGATCTTTTGGTTTTAATTTGTCGAGTGAGCTAAGCATTATGGAATCCCCAGCCACAATCCCAAGTACTATCTAAAAGTGAAAAACAGGTCACTTCAACCCAAAACCTTCCTCAGTTTGAGAAATGTTATATACAAAGGATTTCATCACTTATATCCAGTCAAACCAAGATCATTCTACCATTTCTTTGAAAATTCAAGCAGTGTGTTTCTTTCTTTATATTTTGTGAAAAGTCCACATTCCTGAAACTCTTTGTCCCTCTAGGTTTAAAAAAGCCCCACTTTTACAGTTTAGGTTTATTAAAGTGGCATTTTATTCATTTTAATACGTGAAAGTTTCCAAAGACTTTTTTTGTCATGTTAATTACAAATCATTTTCTGTGCTTGAGTTTTAGGGCAATTTTATCACAATGCCAAGGTTTAAATAAATTCAGGGACCACCTGCAAAGGCATTCCAAGCCGTACCTTGATTATAGGTGTCTTCGAAATATCCTCCCAAATCTGAATCACTATCAGGACTGAAGCTCCCTTCACTGGTATCGTCAAACAACTTCTCATCACAGTCTGGATCCAGGAAGGTCAGATACGTGTAGAAAGAGGTGGTGAGAAATTCCGAAAGACTCCCTAATTTTACTCTGCCAAGGAAACACTATGTTAGAAATATAGGTGGATGTGGACAAAATTCCACCATGAATCATCGAGAGACTTTTCAATAACCGGGTGGCACTTCTGCCAGAATCAGTAAACACGTCACTCTGCAGATTGCCCCATACAAGTAGTCAGCCAAGAAATTAAAATGAAAATTCAATAGCAAGTATGAAGTGGAAGCACACAGCATATTAAAAGCCAAAATGCATCATGCTGATTTCTTATTCCCAAACCCAACACAAACAGAAATCTATTTTATTGAACCAACCAAAGTTTTACAAAACATACTGAGCGAACCACTTTTAACCAGAACCAACCCTTGGGTATTTTTTGCCCTAAAACAACTGAACCACGACAAAACCACAAGCAACGATTCTTTGGGTGCCCTCGTGCTACCTTTTATGAGTCCCTATCACTCAGCCACACAAGGCCCGGGGGAGGGTGGGGGGAAATGTTGGGAGAGGCACGTCTCAGAGCCAAAGTTCTCTCTAGAAAGAATGTGATGGCCGGGCCATCCCCGGATAGAGACAGTGGCCCAGAGTGGCCCTATTATCAGGCTGGGAAAAGTTCCACCGAAAACTGGGAGCTGGGTTTGGCAGTATGGGGTTCTGCTACAAAGGCAGCAGCCTCCGAGGTCTTGCTCCCTGAACCTGATTCACCCCCAGGTTCGGGGGGCAAGTGGGATGTCCACTGTACAGAAAGAAAGCGGGCACTATGTGCTTCTTCAAGTGTTAGATCTGGAGGCAGAAAAGTGTAGGATGCCTCAGAGCTACCAGCATCAGATTATGACTTGTTTAAATGGCTTAGTTTGAGGAGAGTAAACAGAAGCATGCAGCTCAAATGAATTCACAGGTGCCTGAGCTTCCACAGGCAAGTACACTGTGTCAAGAAACATTGCCTGAGGGAAAGAAAAGCCTTCCCTTAATCAAGTAAAAACTTTTTCCCCCTAGAGCCCTGGGGTCAGTTCTAAGGATTGTTTTGCCCTGCGGCTGGAAACAGTAGGAGATGAGGTGGAGCCAGGGACCAGTTCCTCTCTGATGAAGTTGAAAGGACTCAGGTCAAAGGTGGAAAGGCAGTGATTTTAAACCCTCTGATAGCAAGCGACCCCAGGTGGGTCCAGAGGGTAGAGTCTGGCATGTAGAGTTCAGTTTTTTAAATACCCTCAGACCTAAAAAAGAGACAAAATGACATTCAACTTTAATTATGAAGAGCTAAGTAGGAAAGGTAGCTGATGGAGCCTAGGCATTCC
>NW_006785909.1:0-258 GCF_000442215.2 Lipotes vexillifer
CAGAGAAAAGAACCCAGTATCTTTCGGTGAATATTGACCAAAACCAAAACACTTCCCTCCTTGACTCTTGGCTTTCATACTCTGTTTTGCATATGATTTTTTTTTAAGTATTTTCTGTTAGGACAAACAAAGGGTCGGTAAAAGACATTTTCACACAAAGACATAGAGTTGTACCCTAGGAACAAGATTGAGACAGGCGTGAAAGTAAGTGGCCAGGTATACAGAAGAGATTGGTGGTTCAAATGAATTTTGCCAAAG
>NW_006785910.1:0-264 GCF_000442215.2 Lipotes vexillifer
TCTCTGGGCTTTCTACCCTGTTCCATTGATCTATCTTTCTGTTTTTGTGCCAGTACCATACTGCCTTGATTACTGTAGGTCTGTAGTATAGTCTGAAGTCAGGGAGCCTGATTCCTCCAGCTCTGTTTTTTTGTTCTCAAGATTGCTTTGACTACTCGGGGTCTTTTGTGTTTCCATACAAATTGTGAAATTTTTTGTTCTATTCTGTGAAAAATGCCAGTGGTAGTTTGATAGGGATTGCATTGAATCTATAGATTGCTTTGG
>NW_006785911.1:0-205 GCF_000442215.2 Lipotes vexillifer
GGCATGTGGGATCTTCCCTGACCAGGGCTCGAACCTGTGTCCCCTGCATTGGCAGGCGGATTCCCAACCACTGCGGCACCAGGAAAGTCCCTAGAAAAGTGCCTTTTAAACTTCTCCAAGACCCACAATTAAGAAATGCATTCGAGGGCTTCCCTGGTGGCGCAGTGGTTGGGAGTCCGCCTGCCGATGCAGGGGACACAGGTTC
>NW_006785912.1:0-211 GCF_000442215.2 Lipotes vexillifer
TATCCTGAGTCCTTAAAACCCAGAAGAATTAATCTGCTCTCCAGGGCACAGTTGTCTCTGCCTCGGTCACACCATTTTTTTCTTTTGCAGTACGCGGACCTCTCACTGCTGTGGCCTCTCCCACCGCGGAGCACAGGCTCTGGATGCACAGGCTCAGCGGCCACGGCTCATGGGCCCAGCCGCTCCACAGCATGTGGGATCTTCCCGGACC
>NW_006785913.1:0-221 GCF_000442215.2 Lipotes vexillifer
ATCATTAGAGAAATGCAAATCAAAACTACAGTGAGATATCATCTCACACTAGTCAGCATGGCCATCATCAAAAAATCTAGAAAAAATAAATGCTGGAGAGGGTGTGGAGTAAAAGGAACCCTCTTGCACTCTTGGTGGGAATGTAAATTGATATAGCTACTGTGGAGAACAGTATGGAGTTTCCTTAAAAAACTACAAATAGAACTACCATATGACCCAGC
>NW_006785914.1:0-522 GCF_000442215.2 Lipotes vexillifer
TGCGTTTTTTCCTGAATATATTCAGGAAAAAACGCATACGCCCTTTTTAGCGAAGGGCATCCTCATCGGCATTTTGCCTATTTTCATAGGCTTTAAATGCAAATCCAAACCACATCCTGAAATCGGATTCCTGCAATTCTGCCTCATTTTCAAGTTCTCTTCGCAGCCTAACTTCAGTATATTTTTGGACGAAAGCTGTCATCTATAACTCTGCAGGTTTGTGAAATACAGTGGCCCTGAGCACCTTTCCTCCCCTCGCTTTCTTGTGAGCTGGCCGCCATCCCGCAGGATTGCTTCAGACCCTAGTCTGGTTCAGGCACGGCATGCTGAGGCTTTGGTTCATTCTTCTTGCTGGTGGGAAATTAGAGTTCAATGTGCTCGTCCAAACACCTACAGCTAGTCTCTCGTTGGTTCTCCCCATTCCTGTCCGTCTTACGCAGAGATCGCAAAGTGTGCCATACAGGGCGTAGAAGGCACTGACTCTGCAAGTGTGAGGAGTGTCAGGAAAGCGTCTTGAACGGC
>NW_006785916.1:0-3979 GCF_000442215.2 Lipotes vexillifer
ACAGTGAGAGGCCCGCATGCCGCAAAAAAAAAAAAAAAAGCACACTAGCTCAGGCCAAAAATGCACATCAGGGGCTTAATGGATGATTTTGGAATAGAGGTTTGATACACAAAAATTACATCAACACACACCAACACACACTTTCTGATGAAAGCTCTCTTTCTGGCTTGCAGATAGCCACCTTCTTGCTAGGCCCTCACCTCCCATGGCCCAAGCCTCCTGATGATGACCTAAAAAAATACTTTGTACCCCGTTAAAAAAATTCCAATAAATGAATCCATTTTGATTTTGACAGTTTCCTACAAAAGAAAATGACTGATAATCTGTGGGCTCTTTTTTAAAGAGAAACCAGTGCTTTAATGCTAATTACTATGAATAAGGCACCACTGGAATCACACCCTGAATACCTTAAACAATTTTTTATAGCAAACACTACAAATTTTTCTATCAGAAAATTAAATTCTACACAACACTAAGGTGCTCTATGCTTTACAAGCGATTCACGGGGTATTTCAAATGGTAGAATAACTCTAGCTATGTGCTTCCTTTTTCTAAATAATGCAACCAGTAAGAACTGACATGGTGATAAGCTTGGTAATAATCAGGATATATATATATGTGTGTGTGTGTGTGTGTGTATTATATATACACACACATATATATATAATGTGTGTATATATACACATTATATATATATATATATATAAAATGTATATATAATGGGGATTTTGCTATTGTGTGCTTAAATCATTCTTGAATCCCTAAAGAGAGAAAAAATTCATAAGTGAAGAAGAAACAAAAAATAAAATGAAAAAATTAAAAAGAAAAGAAAGAAAAGATTTCTGTGCTGCAAACTCACTGTGTATTGATACATGTGAGAATTGTGTTGCATGAATAACAAACTGCTTTGGGCCGGATTTGAAGTATTTTGAGGTTGTGTTTTGCAAATATTGAAGTTACAGTAATGGCAACAGAAAAGGAACAGATACCGAGCTTTACACTTAGCAAAATGTTACATTTAAAATCTGACAAGGTGCCAAGATGGTGACTGTCTCTTCTAAACCATAAAACAGTAAGATTTGCACAATCCTCCTTCTCTTCCACCTCCTTCAGGAGAATTAAATGAATCAAGACTTTGGAAAGAAGGCGAACAGCCGGGACTTGGCAGCACTTGAAATAGGAGGAATACAGCAGCCTAAATGTGCAGACTTTGTAACTGAGCCCACCCAGTCAGTCTGTGCCTTCACGTGACCACCATCTGTGCCTCCCTCGCTCCATCCAAATTTGTGCAGGCAGATCCTTGGAGCCATTCCTAAAAATATAGCTACACCAGGCCCTAGAAACTGTAGTCAAGTAACAGGCCTAACTTTTTTCCTTCCTTGCGTTAAACCTCCGTAAGATCTCTTTAAAGGGGCTTTCAGCTGCAGACATCAGTGTGTTCTGACAGCCAGACCCGTTATGTGTTTTCTATTTGTATCCAGGACATTAGAATCTGTTCATATTCTCATACTTCCTCTCTTGCATGCAGTATATCTGGAATATGTTTATAGATTTGTTTAGTAA
Organism: Lipotes vexillifer; assembly: GCF_000442215.2. NCBI lineage: Eukaryota > Metazoa > Chordata > Mammalia > Artiodactyla > Lipotidae > Lipotes > Lipotes vexillifer. Next base: position 1,564 of record NW_006785916.1, read on the forward strand.
AGGGTGGGGTAGAGGGTGTCCGAGGGAGATTCCAGGGGACAGTGGTGGATCAGTTAATGATGATCAGAAATGAACTGAAAAGTTGCCCTGAAAAACTAATTGCATCCTATCATGAAGCATACCTTTACATTTTCTAGTGATTGTCACTGAACCATTGCTGTGCAGCCATACACACAGCCTGTGAATCAGGCTGGCCCTCAGTTCTTACTGTACTCAAAGAACTTGATCATATTTTTAGATGTACGCTGTGTTTTCAGGGTAGTGTTACAAACAGTTGATGGCCACATATATTGACTCACAGTGGAAACATTCATTTGGATAAAGGTTCAGTGGTTCAGCCTGTGAAATGAATACCTTGATTGGTTTCATCTAATTTTCTAGTATTTTATTATCTCAAACAATTATCCCCTTCAAAAATATTGGTCTGTACTTTGGTGTTGCAGTTTTGTTCTTCTGGCATTGAGGGTATAATGAATAGAAAACAAAGTATTTCCTACACATTTGAGGTGGTTGTTTTTAAGGGGGTGTGTATACTGAAGATTTTCTTTGTTAATAAAATTTTCATAATCCCTGAAAACTCCTTGTTTGGATGTGTTTTAAGGTGATGGTACATTGCACATGAACTGGTCTACATAACATCTCTCAACTTAGTGTTTACAGAAAAAATCTGGGTTTGGAATAGACAAGGACCAATATGCATTTTGACTCCTTTGTTCCAGGGGCTGTCTCTCTTTTGGTACATTGTCGAAGTCAAGGTTGTAAATGCTCCCCAGCCAAAGGGAGCCTGAGCTGGAAAAAAAATTTTGCAGAAGATGCTTTGAATGCTGATTTTACACCTATTAACATCAAGTAAAGCTTGGCCTAAAGAACGGGATACATGTCGAATGTTACATGCGCAGTCATATTCGACATTGAATTATATGGGAAAACAGACAGCCTATTCCATTTCAAATCTGAAAACAAGGGCTCCTTCTTACCAACTCTGAGGCAATTTAAATAGTTGACCATACCGTAAAATGCAGTGACTCTTTTTCTCTAATTTAGTTAGAAAAGCTTGTAGAGTGCCAAAGGAAAGGGATAACGATTTAGGACACATGCTCTGAGCTGAACTTCCTATCCTTCGTCCTAAGGCTGCAGGTCCTAGGGTTGGAAATCTGACTGCCACTTTCTAGCTATGTGACTTTGGACAAACCATTTAGTCTGCAGTTTCCTCATTTGTAAAGTGGAACTGCCTCACAGCCTCATGGGAAAGGTTAAATTAAATAGCACTTAGCAAAGTGGCTCATAGCAGTGGCTTGATAAATATTTGGTTTCCTCCTTCCAGCTGGGTTCTACATAGCCTTTCTCATTGACGCCGGCTCCAGTCCCCACATCCAACTAGAAAAGTGTCTCTGCATTGCTATCCCCTTCTGGGACTTCCTTTTTATAAGCCCGAAACTTTATCAAGTGGGCCTCAAAGAGAAATTCTGCTTTTAAAATAAGATAGTACCAATCTTGCTGACGATGTGCATGGAATCGTGTGCTGGCTGGATCCTTATTTGTTGGTTTACACATCTGGATGTTTCTTGAATGTGGCCACCTTCTCTCAGCTCTTCTCGCAGGCAGAAGTAGAAGCTGAGACATTTCTCCTGATTTTCATAGCCCTTTGAATTTAATGTAACAGAAGCGTGTTTAACCCCAACTTTTAAAAGCGAAGCTTTATTGAGCTTTGGTACATTATCTGTCTACTGCATGTTAGGTTGTAACATACAATCTCTCCTTTATTTAAAAACCAACCATCAAGCACCTTTAATATGCTTGACTCTGTGGATCACTCATTCTCATCCAAGAATCATAAAAGGGTTTACTTTTGAATATAGTCAGAAAACACCACCTGGAACTTCATTCTCCAGGCTGGATAGGAAAACACTCATATGAATTTTTAAATTGGTGGTAAATTTAATTATTAAAACACTACAGCCAGAAATCTACCTTTTCCCTTGACAGGGTCTATCTATCTTTGTAGTTCATGACAAATTGTTATAAATTATTTTTTCATTTGACAGATTCATCTTTAATAAGGTAGTATTTATGAAGTGCAGGACTAATATCAGCTGTTGCACTTTTAAAATTCAGATTGTAAGCAAATGAAAATAAAACTAATACATGGGGATGATGCCAGCTTGGAGACAACAATTCATTCTTCTATTTCTTTCCAACAGATATTTATATGTTTATTGATCCCTCCCAAAGCACGGGTTTTAGAGGAAGTCTTTTCTTGTTTGGAAAGGTCATCAGAAAGATCCCGTGGGATGTATACTCAGCTGTTATTCTTGGGGAAAAGCAGATACTAGGGCAAGAATCCAGATACACGATTTCAACTGAGACATGAAGCCTTTTGTTTAACAAGACCCTGTGATTGGGGCGAGGGGTGGGG
>NW_006785917.1:0-983 GCF_000442215.2 Lipotes vexillifer
TATTTGTTACATCACATACTTCACCTAAGGGCTTGCCAAACCTTCCAGCATCTGCTAAGTTGTAACAAGACAGCATTAGATGTTAAGATAAACATAGACTAGCACAGAACACAACAATTTTGTTTCTTGTGCAGGCAAAGAACAGAACCACAGTGCTGGGGATGAAGCAGTGTGTGCAGGTAAACATAAGCAACGTGGGAATACATCTGTTTTTTTCTCACTTAGGTGGTATCAACATGATTATGTGTTGTCAAATTTTGAAAGAGAAAAATAAACAAAAACAGTTTGGGAGAAGAAGGAGGACACTCCAGAGGATCTGAAGGAACATGAGGCCACCAAGTCTTACACAGATTTCCCAAGGCCTGAAAGACACCTGTCTGTCCACTTTGTTTTTAACCTTAAAGACTGGCCAGTTGTGGCTCCTGCAGCTTGTAGACCCGGGCCTGCATCCTTATCTCCCCTTCCCCTCTCTCCACGTGGTCAGCAGACTGACGTCCGTTCACTCACTTGAGACATTCAGAGGTCAAGGTTTGCGCTCAGTGAGTATCTTCCAGCGACCTGTGTGCCAGACAACAGTGACTACCCTTTGTCCTGGTATGAATGCAGTTGCTCACCGTTTTCCAAACACTTTCACACATGTGTAAAGAAGAGTCTGGGAGCCCTCTAAGATTTTAAGTTTTAGTTAAAAATGAAATTATATAGTAAGCTTTTGAAAAGTTAAAACATCCATGTATGTGAGATTGTACCTCTGCCTTTACTGCAGGCTGTTTGCGAAATTCAGGAAGCCCTGCCTTTCCATTCATTAAACAGACAGTCGTTGAGCACCTCCTAAGGGCAAGGCAGGATGCCAGGTGATGGAGGTGGAGAAACAGGGCTTGTTCCTTGCTCTGTTGGGGAAGGCACGTAAGCAGACACCCTTGGCACAGGAAAACACAGAATGGAGGTGCTGTGATGGGATAAAAGGGTCACGCTTATAAGAACAA
>NW_006785918.1:0-303 GCF_000442215.2 Lipotes vexillifer
TTTAGCCGAATTTCACTGCTGCTGTTATGGCGCTCTACACACACCTGCTTCTCTTACGGAGGCATATAAAAACATAGGTTTCAAGATTCCGACCAGTCGGGTATATCACTATGCGTTGAATATGTGTTGTTGAGTCCATTTCGCTGAGCAAGGAGTAGGTCTTGTCTATTACATATTTGGCTGATGGAACAGTATTTGTGCTAATTTCAATCTCTGCTATTCTGCAGCACCCCCACTCACCTTTCCCCTTACGCAAGCATAAGTTTGTTTTGCAAATGAGAGACTCTCTTCTGTTTTGTAATT
>NW_006785921.1:0-303 GCF_000442215.2 Lipotes vexillifer
AAATGAAGAGGAAATAGGCAGTCTACCTGAAAAAAGAATTCAGAGTAATGATAGTAAAGATGAACCCAAATCTTAGAAATAGAATGGAAAAAATACAAGAAACATTTAATGAGAACCTAGAAGAACTAATGAGCAAATAAACAAAATGAACAACATAATAAATAAAATTAAGAATTCTCTAGAAGGAATCAATAGCAGAATAACTGAAGCAGAAGAGCGGATAAGTGACCTGGAAGATACAATAGTGGAAATAACTACCGCAGAGCAGAATAAAGAAAAAAGAATGAAAAGAATTGAGGACAG
>NW_006785922.1:0-263 GCF_000442215.2 Lipotes vexillifer
GTGGATAGTGACCTGTGCTCGCACACAGGCTTCTTGGTGGCGGCAGCAACAGCCTTAGTGTCTTATTCCCGTCTCTGGCGTCCGCGCTTTTAGCCGCGGCTCGCACCAGTCTCTGGAGCTCCTTTAAGCAGCGCTCTTAATCCCTTCTCCTCACACACCAGGAAACAAAGAGGGAAGAAAAAGTCTCTTGCCTCTTCAGTAGGTGCAGACTTTTCCCCGGACTCCCTCCCGGCCAGCCGTGGCGCACTAACCCCCTGCAGGCT
>NW_006785923.1:0-901 GCF_000442215.2 Lipotes vexillifer
TAACCCGTACGCTAACACTAACCTGTGCCCGAACACGTACGCTAACCCTAAACCGTTGTCGTAACCTAATCTCTACGCTAAGCCATCCCCGTTCACTAACCCTAAACGTAACCCTAACCCTTACACTTGCCCAAAGCCTTACCCTAACCCATGCCCTAATCTGAACCCGTAGGCTAACACTAACCCATGCCCTAACACGTACGCTAACCCAAAACCGTTGTCATACCCAAAACCATCCCCGTTACCTAACCCTAACCCTAACCCTAAACCTAAGCCTAAAACTTACGTTTAGCGTTACATTAAACCATGTCCTACACCTAACCCGTACGCTCACACTAACCCGTCCGCTAACACGTACAATAACATGAAGAGTTCTCGTACCCTAACCAATACCCTAAACAGTCCCCGTTCCCTAACCCGAACCCTAACCCTAACCCTAACCCTAACACTTACCCTTAGCCTTACCCTAAACCGTACCCTAATCCTAACCCATACGCTAACACTAACCAGTGCCCTAACATGTACGCTAACACTAAACCGTAGTCGAACCCTAACCTGTACCCTAAACTGTCCCCGTTCCCTAACCCTAACCCTAAACCTAACCCTAACGTTAACACTTACCTTTAGCCTTACCCTAACCCGTGCCCTAATCCTAACCCATAGGCTACCAATAAACTGTGTCATAACAAATACGCTGTACACTAAACATTCACTGTTTTCTAACACTAACCCTAAACCTAAACCTAACACTTACCCTTAGCCTTACCCTAAACCGTGCACTAATCCTAATGCGCACGCTCACACTAACACATACCCTAACACGTATACTAACCCTAACCAATTGTCGTACACTAACCTGTACCCTAAGCCATCCCCGTTCCCTAACCCTAACCCTAACACT
>NW_006785924.1:0-3514 GCF_000442215.2 Lipotes vexillifer
GCTGAGCCTGCACGTCCGGAGCCTGTGCTCCTCAACGGGAGAGGCCACAACAGTGAGAGGCCCCGTGTACCGGTTTAAAAAAAAAAAAAAAGACATGCTAGTACCCAGCTGAGACTTTATCTAGTACAAAATATATACAATGACAAAATGCCACTTAGAATCAAGGAGCTCTTTCAATGAATGTGGATTTTATTAAATGCAACTTATGACCACAAAGCTTTGAAAAATAGTAGTAGAAAGATACGTTGAAAGTACGCACATAGCCCTTAGAAAATGAAGGCTTGGTGGATGTATGCATTAGAAAACAGCGACTTGGTCTCATTTGCAGCTATTAGTTTTCTAGGGTTGCCAAACAGCACCACAGATTGGGTGGCTTAAATAATGGACCTTTATTTTCTCACAATTCTAGGGGCTGAATGTCTGAGATCAAGATGTCAGCAGGTTGGTTTCTTCTGAGGCCTCTCTCCTTGGCTTATAGATGGCCATTTTCTACCTGTGTGTCTGTCTTTACATGGTCTCCCCTCTGTGTCTGTCTGTGTCCAAATTTCCTCTTCATATAAGCACATCAGTTATATTGGATTAAGATCAACCCTAATGACCTCATTTTTACTCAATTACCTCTTAAAAAATCCTATCTCCAAATACAGTCACTTGTAAGCTGCTGGGGGTTAGGACTTCAGTATGTGAATTTTGGGTGGAAACAATTCAGCCCCATACAAGATGTATCCTTCCTAGCATCTAGAACGTACTTGGCACATAGTAGATGCTCAGTAAATGTTTGTTGAATGGGTGAATGGGGATTGAGTGGATGACCCTGTAGCTCCTGGGAGTCTATGGTATCAGAAGATTCTACCAGCTTAATATTGTTTAATCTTTTCAGGATTTTTTTCCTGATTGCCTGTGAGTAGTTCCTAGCTTGATGTCCATAAAGAAAGCTATTCCCAGTGAGTCCACAGAGGTACAGAGGACCTGCTCTTGCCCACTCATTTCATTTATTCCCTCATTCATTCATTCATTCAAAGTGTATATCGAGAAGCAATGACTAATTGGTCCTGAATTCTTTCTCTGTCTTCATTCCCTTGGTTTCACCTCTGATTATGTCATAAGTCTTGATCCACATCCAATACGCAGGAATCCCCGACAGATTACCTACTCATCTGTGGACCTAGATCCGGCCAAAGCCTTTCAAGTTCCAGGGGGCTCCACACCTGTCCCTCCCTGGCTGCACATTAGAATCACCTGGAAAACATAAAAAAAATTTTTCCATTGCCCAGCTTCAGCCCGGACCGATTGAACTGGAGTCTCTGCAGCAAGGGCCTAAGCATCAGTATTTTGTCAACCTTCCCACATCAATCCACTGTACAGCAAGGACTAAGGAGCAAGGGGCTCCATGCCCCTTCGTAGAACAATCAGATCATGTGATTGTGAATTCCAGAGGTCCCTACACTCTTCAGTTTCCTAAAGATGTTGCCTTCCTACTTGGACCATCCTTATTAACTATTATTGTCCTACATGAAGACACACTTGTCTATCCATTCAACCAAGACTCACTGAGCACTAATGTAGAAGGTATTGGGAGAAAAACACAAACATGACATGGTCTTTCCTGCTTTTTTTTTTAAAAAAAAAAAAATAGCTTACAGCCTTGTAGGAAAACCAGAAGTATGAGTATTTGCCGAATATAATAATGCTATTCATTCATGTATTCATTCATTTGTCAACTATTTTTGAGTGTCTATTACGTATCAGGCTTAGGGATACAGAGGTAAGCAAGACAGCCAGTGCCCATCCCCATGGGGTTGACAGTCTGGCAGGGAAGAAAGGGGTTAAACAATAATAAGGTGTGGTGTATGTTATACAGAGAACAAGGTATCCTATGAACACACACCAGGGAACTTACCCTGGTTTAGGGGAGAGGGAACATTTCCTTGAGGAACTAATATTTAAGCTGAGATCTCAAAGATGAAAACGAATCAGCCAGATAAGTGCAAGCCTCATAAGAGCAAATATCATGTTTATCTTATTGAACTCCCAGTGCCTGGCTCATGGCAAGGACCCAGTAAATCTTTGTTGAATTAATAAGTAAGTGAATGAATGGTGAAAACCCCAGGGGAAAGTTTAGCATGTCTGAAGCAGGAAGTGTTGGAGTGAAAATTCTCAAGGTTTACAGCTGGAGGGGTAGGCAGGGGCTAGATCAGGAAGTCCCATAAACCATAAGAAGAGGTTTGGACTTTATCTTGGGGTCAAGGGGAAGCCACTAAAAATTAGGCAGAGCAACAAACGGCTTGATCTGTGTTTTAAAAGCATCACTTTGGCTGTAAGGTGGGATCAGAGGCAGACGGGAGGTTGGCGCGCAGCAGTTGTGTGATGGGGCAGGAGTGATGGCAGTCTGCTTCAGGGATTGGAGAGATGAGGGTTATCCAGGCAGAATGCATTGAGTCTAGAGGTGGATTGAGTGGATTTGGGGTGAGAGAGAAAGCGAGGCGAGCCCTGGGCAGTTGGTTTAGAAAGCTTACGGTTAGCGACAACATTCAGTGAAGCAGGAAGCTCTGGAGGCAGAGCAGGCTCGGGGTAAAGATGCAGTGTTTCTCGTCAGCCATGAGCTGTGCTGAGTTTGGGCGGCCCTTGGGCCATCGAAGCGGAAATGCCCAACAGGCAGCTGGTGGCTGTGCTGGGCGCTCAAGAGAGGCCTGAGCCAGGGGACATAGAGGGGACAGTTGAAGCCATGGGAGTGGTGAGGTCACTGGAAGGATTGTGTAAAGGGAGAGGGGGACAGACTGAGTTATTTCACATTTTGCAACAGCCTTGGCCACAGTCAATTAGTTATTGTTCTGATGGAGGCCTGCACAGCCCCACCCTCACACGTGGGATGCTACCTAAATCATAAACTGACTTTTTGGACTTGTTAAATCCTTTGACTAACACACATAATACCATTTACCGGACAACAAAACATGTATGAGGTACGCTGGCGTTTGTTAGCTGTGTGGCATCAGGGAAATCATTTAGCCTCTCTGATTCTCAGTTGCCTAACCTTTAAAATGAGGCTAAAAGCATTTACTTCGTAGGGTTGTTGTGAATGAGTTACTATCTGTAGGCTCTTTGGGCAGTTAATGGAACATCCTAAGCACTTACCTAAAAGTTATTCTTTTAGTACTTTATTATTGTTGCTATTTTATTCTTCCAATTTCTCTGCACAGTAGGAATCAGTAACATCATTTTCAGGATGAGGAAACAGAGGCTCAGAGAGGTAAAACACCTTGTCCAGGAGCTACCCTAACCTATAAGGACTCTTGGTCATAGGAAATGGAAATCCACGCCAGCTCACTGAAGTGGGGTGTATACCCGATGTCTCACGGAACCCAAGCACATGTTTTAACTGCAAATATCAATCAGGACTTCTTACTTGTAAACAAGAGAATGCAGCTCTGGTTTTGCAAAAATGAAAGGAAATTTAGGGCTTTCCTGGTGGCGCGGTGGTTGGGAGTCCGCCTGCCGATGCAGGGGACGCGGG
>NW_006785925.1:0-335 GCF_000442215.2 Lipotes vexillifer
TGTGCATATAGTTAACAATGCTGTATTGTGCACTTGTAATGTGCTAAGAGGGTAGATCTGAAGTGTTCTCACCACAAAGAAAGAAAAAAGAAAATGGTAATTATATGAGGTAATGGATATGTTAATTGGCTTGACTGTGGCAATTAATTCATAAATGTATATGTATATCAAAACATCATGTTGTATATCTGAAATATATATTTTTATTTCTCTATTATACCTCATTAAAGATGGGGAGAAGAAAGAAATGAGGTAATGATCCATACTACAACATGGGTGAACCTTGAAAATTATGCTATGTGAAAGAAGCCAGACATAAATGGTCACATACTGCA
>NW_006785926.1:0-918 GCF_000442215.2 Lipotes vexillifer
AGCCTTACACTAACCAGTGCCCTAAACCTAAACCGTATGATAACACTAACCCATGCCCTAACATGTACGCTAACCCTGAACTGTTGTCGTAACCTAACCTGTACCCAAAACCGGCCCCATTCCCTAACCCTTACCCTAAGCGTTACCCTTACCTTTACCCGAAGCCTTACCCTACTCCGTGCCCTAAACCTAACCCATACGCTAACGCTAATCCATGCCCTAACACTTACGCTAATCCAAAAACGTAGTCGTAAACTAACCTGTAGGGTAAACTGTCCTTGTTCCCGAACCCTAAACCTAACCCTAAACCTTATCCTTACCCTTACCTGAAGCCTAACCCTAACCCGTGTCTTAATCCTAAACCATTCACTAACACTAATCCTTGCCCTAACATGTACACTAATGCTAAACTGTTGACGTTCTTAACCTGTACCGTAAACATTCCCCGTTCCCTTACCCTAACCCTAAACCTAACCCTAACACTTACCTGAAGCCTTACCCTACCCCGTTCTGTAACCCATACCCGTACACTAACACTAACCTGTGCCCTAACATGTACGCTAACCCTGAACCATTGTTGTACACAAATCTGTCCCCTAAACCATCCCCATTCCCTAACCCTAACCCTAAACCTAACCCTTACCCGAAGTCTTACCCTAACCCATGGCGTAACCCTAACACGTACGCTAACACTAACGCATGCCTTAACACGTACGCTAACCCTAAACGTTGTTGTACACTAACCTGTACCCTAAACCGTCCCCTTTCCCTAACCGTAACCGTAAGCCTAACTCTAACCGTAACCCTTAACCGTAGCCTCACTGAAACCCGCGTCCTAATCCTAACCCATAGGTTCACAATAATCCATACCCTAACACGTACGCTAACCCTGAACCATTGTTGTACACAAATCTGTAC
>NW_006785927.1:0-598 GCF_000442215.2 Lipotes vexillifer
ATAACTAATTCACTATTACCATGGATAATGTCACCATGGGCACTGTCACCATGGGCACCCCGCTATGAGCAATGTCACCAAGGGGATTATCATCATGAGCAGTGAATAAATGGTCACTGCCACGATGAGCACTGTCCCAATGGGCGCTGTCACCATGAGCATTTTCAGCATGCTTTTGCCACAATGTGCACTATTAGAATGATAACTGCCAAGATATGCAGTGTCTCCATGTGCACTGTCAGCACGAGCAATGCCACCTTGGGCAATGCCACCACGAACACTGTCAGTATGACAAATGTAACCATGAGTCCTGTCACCGTGGGCACTTTCACCATGAGTTTCCATCTATGGCTTTTGTGACCATGGGCACGGTCACCATGAGCACTATCACCCTAAGCACTGTCACTATGGGCACTATCACCGTGAGCACTATCACTACGAGCACTGTCACCATGTGAAGTGTCGCCGTCGGCAATGTCACCATGAGCGCTGTCACCATGGGCACTGTCACCGTCGGTATTGCTTCCATTGGCACTGTCACCATGAGTCAGGTCACCATGGGTACTGCCAATGTGTGCACTCTCACCATGAGCACCCT
>NW_006785928.1:0-204 GCF_000442215.2 Lipotes vexillifer
CACGGGAGAGAATCCCAGGTCCAGCGCTGAGTCAAGGTGAGCGCCCTGAGGGAGGACTGAGGGAAGCGGGGACCCCAGAACAGAGTTGGCCCTGGGAGACCATAGGGCGGGATGAGCACGTGCAGCACTTCCTGACATCCTGGTCTCAGAGTCGCTGGGGAGGGGGAGCACGGGGCGGGTTCTCAGAGAGGCAGGGCAGGCGGT
>NW_006785931.1:0-1942 GCF_000442215.2 Lipotes vexillifer
AGAAGGAAATAAATCATAAAGATCAGATCAGAAATAAATGAAAAAGAAATGAAGGAAACAATATCAAATCAGTAAAACTAAAAGCTGGTTCTTCAAGAAGATAAACAAAATTGATAAACTATTAGACAGACTCATCAAGAAAAAAAGGGAGAAGACTCAAATCAATATAATTAGAAATGAAAAAGGAGAAGTAAGAACTGACAGTGCAGAAATACAAAGGATCCTGAGAGATTGCTATAAGCAACTCTGTGGCAATAAAATGGAGAACCTAGAAGAAACTGACAATTCTTAGAAAAGCACAACCTTCCAAGACTGAGCCAGGAAGAAACAGAAAATATAAACAGACCAAGCACAAGCACTGAAATTGAGACTGTGATTAAAAATCATCCAACAAACAAAAGCCCAGGACCAGATGGCTTCACAGGTGAATTCTATCAAACATTTAGAGAAGAGCTAACACCTATCCTTCTCAAACTCTTCCAAAATATAGTAGAGGGAGGAACACCTCCAAATTCATCCTATGAGACCACCATCACCCTGACACCAAAACCAGACAAAGATGTCACAAAGAAAGAAAACTACAGGCCAATATCACTGATGAACACAGATGCAAAAATGCTCAACAAAATACTAGCAAACAGAATCCAACAGCACATTAAAAGGATCATACACCATGATCAAATGGGGTTTATCCCAGGAATGCAAGGATTCTTCAATATACACAAATAAATCCATGTGATACACCATATTAACAAACTGAAGGAGAAAAACCATATTATCATCTCAATAGATGCAGAAAAAGCTTTCAACAAAATTCAACACCCAATTATGATAAAAACCCTCCAGAAAGTAGGCATAGAGGGAACTTACCTCAACATAATAAAGGCCATATATGACAAACCCATAGCCAATATCGTTCTCAATGGTGAAAAACTGAAACCATTTTCACTAAGATCAGGAACAAGACAAGGTTGCCCACTCTCACCACTATTATTCAACATCGTTTTGGAAGTTTTACACACAGCAACCGGAAGAAGAAAAAGAAATAAAAGGAATGCAAATTGGAAAAGAAGAAGTAAAGCTGTCACTGTTTGCAGATGACATGATACTAAACCCAGAGAATCCTAAAGACGCTACCAGAAAACTATTAGAGGTAAACAATTAATTTGGTAAAGCAGCAGGATACAAAATTAATGCACAGAAGTCTCTTGCATTCCTATATATTAATGATGAAAAATCTGAAAGAGAAACTAAGGAAATGCTCCCATTTACCACTGCAACAAAAAGAATAAAATGCCTAGGAATAAACCTACCTAAGGAGACAAAAGACCTGTATGCAGAAAACTATAAGACATTGATGAAAGAAATTAAAGATGATACCAACAGATGGAGACATACACCATGTTGTTGGATTCGAAGATTCAACATTGTGAAAATGAGTAAAATACCCAAAGCAATCTACAGATTGCAATCCCCATCAAACTACCAATGGCATTTTTCACAGAACTAGAACAAAAAATTTCACAATTTGTATGGTAACACAAAAGACCCTGAATAGCCAAAGCAATCTTGAGAAAGAAAAACGAACTGGAGGAATCAGCCTCCTTGACTTCAGACTATACTACAAAGCTACAGTAATCAAGACAGTATGGTACTGGCACAAAAACAGAAATATACATCAATAAATGGGATAGAAAGCCCAGAGATAAACCCACACACATATGGTCACCTTACTTTTGATAAAGGAGGCAAGAATATACAACGGAGAAAAGACAGCCTCTGCAATAAGTGGTGCTGGGAAAACTGGACAGCTACATGTAAAAGAATGAAGTTAGAACACTCCCTAACACCGTACACGAAAATAAACTCAAAATGGCTTAAAGAAGGGCTTCCCTGGTGGCGCGGTGGTTGAGAGTCCGCCTGCCGATGCAGGGGACACGGG
>NW_006785931.1:2103-2557 GCF_000442215.2 Lipotes vexillifer
TTAAAGACCTAAATGTAAGGCCAGACACTATAAAACTCATAGAGGAAAACCTAGGCAGAACACTCTATTGACATAAATCACAGCAAGATCCTTTTTGACCCACCTCCTAGAGAAATGGAAATAAAAACAAATATAAACAAATGGGACCTAATGAAACTTTAAAACTTTTGCACAGCAAAGGAAACCATAAACAAGATGAAAAGACAACCCTCAGAATGGGAGAAAATATTTGCAAATGAAGCAACTGACAAAGGATTAATCTCCAAAATTTACAAGCAGCTCATGCAGCTCAATATCAAAAAAAAAACAACAACCCAATCCAAAACTGGGCACAAGACCTAAATAGACATTTCTCCAAAGAAGATATACAGATTGCCAACAAACACATGAAAGGATGCTCAACATCACTAATCATTAGAGAAATGCAAATCAAAACTACAATGAGGTATCACCT
>NW_006785931.1:2861-21606 GCF_000442215.2 Lipotes vexillifer
GAGAAAAACAAATACTGTATGCTAACACATATACATTCAATCTAAAAAAAAAATTTCTGAAGAACCTAGGGGCAGGACGGGAATAAAGATGCAGACGTAGAGAATGGACTTGAGGACACGGGGAGGGGGAAGGGTAAGCTGGGATGAAGTGAGAGAGTGGCATGGACTTATATATACTACCAAATGTAAAACAGATAGCTAGTGAGAAGCAGCTGCATAGCACAGGGAGGTCAGCTCAGTGCTTTGTGACCACCTAGAGGGGTTCGACAGGGAGGGTGAGAAGGAGATGCAAGAGGGAGGAGATATGGCGATATATGTATATGTATAGCTGATTCACTTTGTTATAAAGCAGAAACTAACACACCATTGTAAAGCAATTATACTCCAATAAAGATGTTTAAAAAAAATACTACAACAATATCACTGATCAGTTTTTGAGCACCAATGTGTAATTAAGGACTATTCTCATATTGTTTCAGCTCTTTGAGTCCACACCATCTCAGGAGAACTGAGTTGGCCTATACAGAAAAGAAAACTTATTGGAAGGAGCCTGGGGTAGGCTAACAGAATCTCCAGAAGCCTGGAAAGCAAGCTTAGAGAAGAAGGGAGGTCTGATGGTTGCCGACCAAAGGCAACAGACAGGGGATTACACAGCTTCCTTTGGCAACGCAGCTCAGGAGGTCTCTGCAATCAAGAAAGCACGCCTCAGTGTACAGGAAGATTCCAGCTGCTATAATTTAAAGTGTGCCTTACTCTGCCATCACGTTAAGACGTGGTGATGGGGAAATGCTGTCTCCCAAAACTCAAGTTCCCATCCTATTCTAGGATTCTTATTAAACCTCTCAGCTTCCTCTTTTCTAGACTAAGTCCATTCCCTTTCTCAATTTTCTTAATGCATTCATCCATCCTTTAAGATTGCAAACTTACTGTGTCTGACCTACAGTGTGAATTCTCAAAATACTTGGTATAGCAGCAGGGACCCAAAGGATAATCAATAAATGTGTTAAGATGGAAATCAGCTGCCCTGTTACTAATAAAAGAACAAATGTGGTCTTCACAGTCCATGTTAAGGATGTCTTCATTAGCAAGGTAGTTAGATTAATTTGAAGATACGTGAACAGCAAAGGAAATCTTCCTTTTATAGTGAATAACATTTCACTGAAAATAAGGAGCCAAACTCATGCCAAGCTCTTGATTATGGCTACCGAGAAAAGTGACCCATTGGGAAAAAGGAATTGCTTCCTCGGGCTTCCCCCTAATTTCTCTCCTTGATTAACAAGACAATACTATTGATAAGTATTCTGATAAGACTGACATTAAACCAAATGGTGGAGGGGAAATGGTTCATGGACCAGTCTCAACCAGCAGCTTCTTTAGAATGAAGTATTTGAGAACAGTTATAAGGTGGTGGCATCTAATGCCTGCCACTCCCACCCCCCATTCAATCTGCCTGCTGGGTTCCATGTATTATTTGGGGATGGCATTTTATACACAGACGATTTTCCTAGATACCAAAACTATAACAAAGGCAAGTTCTGATGATAAAGGACGGATTTCACTCCCGGCTTATTTTCCATGAGAGATGGAAAGACCTCAACACAGGGAAGACCGAGAAAACACACAGGGGTCTGCCCCAACAAATTCAATAATTCTAGCCTTTCTGGTTGTTTTTCTCTGTTATCCCAAACCTGCTCATCATCAGACACTGGATGATCACAGGGTAAGGCACACAGAGGGGCATCCTGTCAGAATTATTCTTTCTCTGTCTCACCTAAAATGCAAGTCAGACATAAAAATGATGGGAGAGTAGGCCCTTAAAAGAAGTTAGTGTAAATATGTAAATATTACAACTTTCTATGCTATTATGTAATCTTCTATTTACTGGAAAAGTCCATTGAGTCAGTCTCCCCAGCCATGTAACTAAATCACTGTTAGAATAAGGAAATGAATAAATAAAATAAAATACAAAATTTTTTAACCAAGTTAGTGTGGGGCAAAAGAAAATTATACCAGAAAGGTAAAATAAGCAGACTATAAGCTTCCTCTCTGTTCTCCTTGCTTTTTGGTTTTCTTAAAACTACTTGAAGAAAAACTTGCGGGGCATCTGCTGCTGATACACTTTTAATGGTCTCTTAGGAGAGTGCAGGGAAAGAATAAAAGATTTACACCAACTTCCAGACCAGATTCTCCCTCGCCTCTCCACATCTGTTTCCAAGACAAATACCGCCTGGCTGCCTTAGATAAGGTGGAGTTTTGTGTGAGTTATTTTTTGTGTTTCTCTGTGTAGAGTAGGTGGGACCCTTCCTATCTTTTCATAATCCTGATGCTTAAGAACTGAATCCTTTGGTACTGCATTATCTCCCTCATGCACTTGTTGAAAAAGAAAAGAAGAAATGTGATTTTCCATTTCAAATCAAAAAGTAAGTGTAAGCTTAATTTATAGCCCTAATTTTCCTCTCCTGCAACAGGAGAAAAGTGACTTGAAGAACTACAGCGAGGTCAAAGATGCGGAGGCTTCACAGTACCTGGGACTTGCTCAAATGCTAAAACGTTTACCGTGTGTGTGTGTGTGTGTGTGTGTGTGTGTGTGTGTGTGTGTGTGTGTGTGTGTGTGTGTGTTTAAGACAAGGAATACAGGTTTGTCTCCTAACTTCTATAGTTTTTTTTTTGAAGTATAGTTGATTTACAATATTGTGTTAGTTTCAGGTGTACAGTATATTGATTCAGTATTTTTGCAGATTATATACTCCATTATAGGTTGTTACAAGATAATAGGTATAATTTCCTGTGCTCTACAGTATATCCTTGCTGCTTACTACTATAATTTTTAAAGTAGCAAATCTAGTGGAGAAGAGCTGTCCTAGAAAAAGGGGCAGAACCAGGTATATCTAGGGTCACGTGTTTAAGGTCACCTGTAGACTACCTGGGACCCTGCCTCTGAGTCAAAACCAGCCCGTATAGTGCAAGTCTGTGAAGCAGTAAAAGCCACGCCCCCCCGCCCCCCCACTGGCCCCGGCCACCTGGCAGAGTCACCACCAGGGCCACAGTCTGGAAAGTAGACGGCTCTGCCAGAGCAGAAGTGCCTGCTGCCCATTAGATCAAGATGCCCGTGCTACAGGTGGACACGTCCCCACGCGAGGTCACAGTCAAGCAGGAGGTGCACTTCACTTCCCCCTCTGCCTGCTTAGCTGGGCATCCCTGTGCAGTGGACAATCGGCACAAGCCTATGCCCGGCCAGCCGGCGCTTTTTCAGTCACTACAATAACAGAAACTTCCAGCTGCCCATCAATAGAAACAAGATTTTGTTAACATGTGAGAAATGTTGAGGTTTGGGGTAGGCACTTCTAAATGTCCCCGATACTCAGTCTCCCTTTCTTCCTTGGGAATAAACCCTAACTTTCGAGCTAAAAAACTACATTTCCCTTCTTCCTTTGCACCTAGGTGGGGCGGCATACGTCTTGGCCAGAGAGGTGTCAACAGAATTGGTGGATATAACAGGAAGAGATTATTAAAGGGAGTTTTCTGTTATCTACAGTTAAACCCTATGCAAACTGATACAGTGTCTTCTCTGAAAATAAGATGATTTGCTTTGTAAGTAAACTGCTAAAGAGATCTCATCCCCTGCATTTAGAACAGTGACTCCCATATACTGGGTACTCAAAATAGAAAAGAATGTTCTATACCAAGAGAAGACCAACTAACGTTTGCAGCACATGATAAAGCAGAAACATAGCATCAAGACTAATTTCATAACCCATTTCCAAATAATCCTTCAAAAAATGATAACTGTCTTTTTCAAACTTTTTCAAACCATGACTCATCATAAGAATTATATTTTATGTAAAATAGATAGCTAGTGGGAAGCAGCTACATAGCACAGGGAGATCAGCTCGGTGCTTTGTGACCACCTAGAGGGGTGGGATGGGGAGGGTGGGAGGGAGGGAGACGCAAGAGGGAAGAGATATGGGAACATATGTATATGTATAGCTGATTCACTTTGTTATACAGCAGAAACTAGTACACCACTGTAAAGCAATTATACTCCAATAAAGATGTTAACAAAAAAAGAATTATATTTTACAATAATATATGATATTTACCATTACTAAACACAATGCACTCTGATATTTTCTATTTTATTCTGTTTTGAAGTGCTAACTGTGACCTACTCAATTGACATTGTGACTCATTAACGTGACAAGACTCAGTGTTTAAAACTCTGTTTATATATATATATATATATATATATATATATATATATATATATATTTACTTACCTGTTAAATTTTCTGTCAACTACTAAATGAATAAGAACCAACACTGAAGTATAAGTTTTTAATTTAAAATGTAATGGAAAGAAACAGTGGTAGAAATAACCAAAACATTGTGCTTATTTTCTTTGACATTTTTATACGATATTTAAATATGATCACTGAAGTCCTGGGGCCTCTACAACATAAAACAAAGATTGAATCTGCACGGGGAAAACCTGCTTGGAACTTAGGAGGAGCAGAGAGCTGGGGAGGTGACCCAGCCTCCTCTGGTCTCTACTCCTGCTTCCTGCTCCTCCCTGACAACGGGCAGCAACCTCTCTCTGCACCCAGCAAAGCCAGGCTGTCCTTGCTCCAAGCTTGGTTCCTAACTTTCTACCCTGGGTGGGTAAATACTTGTGTTAGCTGTTCTTTCTTTCCTGAGCAGGAATTCAAAAGTGTACTTCCTTTCTAAGCTGGAATTCTCAGAATCTATAGATAATAATTTAAGAAAGAAAAAGGGCATTTTCAAAAGGTAGTTGACATGGACTGCAGTGGGAATACAAAACACTTGCATCTTAACCTTTAGGAGCTGGGGACCTTGGGCAAGTCAAGTAATCTTCAGCGTGTCAACTGCTGTGGCTGTACGCCAAGCATGGAGCCTCTGACCTGCTGCGTCATCTCGCGTAGGAAGTTTACCATATGTTAACGAAGAAGGTCAACAATGAAATGTGGTGACAGCTTCTGTGAAAAGCGCTTTTCTCCCCAGATTTCGGTGAGAACATAAAGACGTGAGCCTCTACAACATAACAGAAAAGCACTTTGGAACACTTAGAGGACAGCATAATGTAAATGTAAAGCTGCCACATCAACCTTCTGTGGATAAGATAATGTTAAGGAACTGAAACATCTATTCTGTATCCTCTATTCCTCTCACAAATAGAGGAATAAGCTCTATTCCTCGCAGACTCTGGACTGAACTTTTCCAATCAGGAGCCTTAGTGTTCTTAGCTGGAAAATGATGGTTTGAACCAGATGATCTCTCCTCTCAGTTCCCAAAATCTGAGATTCTTTGATTCCATGTTGAGTGGCATGAAACAGGAGCTAATTTCAGTTCATTGTCTTGGTAATTTTATCTTCCAGCATAACAAACACCTAACTCTATTCTAGTGCAGTGCTAAGGGTGCTAGCCACTATTTTTTGATACATTTTTTTTAACCAACTGCATATTTACTGAGTGCTGTTCATGTGTACAATATACTAGCAGCTGAGGGTACATAAAAGAAGTATAAGAAACAGCCTGTCCCTCATGGTACTTAGAGCAGCTGGCTGGTGAAATTCACGTGATGAGACAAGTGCTAGACTGCCTGATCCGTGGTCAAAAGCGCAGCAGCAGTTTAGGGATGAGAGAGAGCAGTGTGTGTTTAAGTGCAAGGTGGTAGCCCAATATGGGGACTGTACTGGCATTTAACAGATGAACATATTCTGGACAAACAGACAGGCGGTAGAAAGAATAATCTAGCAGGAACACGGTAATAAGCATAGAGGACCATGAGGGCACTGCTCTGACTTCAGATTTGCACTTGAAAATCATGGGGACAGTGGCCTCGTAGAATGAGTTTGGGAGTGTTCCTCCCTCTGCTATATTTTGGAAGAGTTTGAGAAGGACAGGTGTTAGCTCTTCTCTAAATGTTTGATAGAATTCGCCTGTGAAGCCATCTGGTCCTGGGCTTTTGTTTGTTGGAAGTTCCCCCCCCCCGCCCCGCCCCGGTACGCGGGCCTCTCTCTGTTGTGGCCTCTCCCGTTGTGGAGCACAGGCTCCGGACGCACAGGCTCAACGGCCATGGCTCACGAGCCCAGACGCTCCGCGGCATGTGGGATCTTCCCGGACCGAGGCACGAACCCGTGTCCCCTGTATCGGCAGGCAAACTGTCAACCACTGCACCACCAGGGAAGCCCTGTTGGAGGATTTTTAATCACAGTCTCAATTTCAGTGCTTGTGATTGGTCTGTTTATATTTTCTATTTCTTCCTGGTTCAGTCTCAGAAGGTTGTGCTTTTCTAAGAATTTGTCCACTTCTTCCAGGTTGCCCATTTTATTGGCATATAGCTGCTTGTGGAAATCTCTCATGATCGTTTGTATTTCTGCAGTGTCAGTTGTTACTTGTCCTTTCTCATTTCTAATTCTATTGATTTGAGTCTTGTCCCGTTTGTTCTTCATGAGTCTGGCTAATGGTTTATCATTTTGTTTACCTTCCCAAAGAACCAGCTTTCAGTTTATTGATCTTTGCTATTGTTTTCTTCATTTCTTTTTCATTTATTTCTGATCTGATCTTTATGCCAGACAAAGATGTCACAAAGAAAGAAAACTACAGGCCAATATCACTGATGAACACAGATGCAAACATCCTCAACAAAATACTAGCAAAGAGAATCCAACAGCGCATTAAAAGGATCATACACCACAATCAAGTGGGGTTTATCCCAGGAATGCAAGGATTCTTCAATATATGCAAATCACCAATGTGACAAAGCATATTAACAAACTGAAGGAGAAAAACCACATGATCATCTCAATAGACGCAGAAAAAGCTTTCGACAAAATTCAACACCGATTTATGATAAAAACCCTCAGGAAGTAGGCATAGAGGGAACTTACCTCAACATAATAAAGGCCATATATGACAAACCCACAGCCAACATCGTTCTCAAAGGTGAAAAACTGAAACCATTTCCTCTAAGACCAGGAACGAGAAAAGGTTGTCCACTCTCACCGGTATTATTCAACATCGTTTTGGAATTTTTAGCCGCAGCAATCAAAGAAGAAAAAGATATAAAAGGAATGCAAATAGGAAAAGAAGAAGTAAAGCTGTCACTGTTTGCAGATGACATGATACTATACACAGAGAATCCTAAGGACACTACCAGAAAACTACTAGAGCTAATCAATGAATTTGGTAAAGTAGCAGGATACAAAAGTAATGCACAGAAATCTCTTTCATTCCTATACACTAATGATGAAAAATCTGAAAGAGAAACTAAGGAAACGCTCCCATTTACACTGCAACAAAAAGAATAAAATACCTAGGAATAAACCTACCTAAGGAGACAAAAGACCTGTATTCAGAAAACTATAAGACACTGATGAAAGAAATTAAAGATACACAAACAGATGGAGAGATATACCAATTTCTTGGATTGGAAGAATCAACATTGTGAAAATGACTCTACCACCCAAAGCAATTTACAGATTCAATGCAATCCCTATCAAACGACCAATGGCATTTTTCACAGAACTAGAACAAAAAATTTCACAATTTGTATGGAAACACAAAAGACTCCGAATGGCCAAAGCAATCTTGTCAAAGAAAAACGGAGCTGGAAGAATCAGGCTCCCTGACTTCAGACTATACTACAAAGCTACAGTAATCAAGACACTATGGCACTGGCACAAAAACAGAAATATACCTCATTGGAACAGGATAGAAAGCCCAGAGATACACCCACACACCTATGGTCACTTTATTTTTGATAACGGAGGCAAGAATATACAATGCAGAAAAGACAGCCTCTTCAATAAGTGGTGCTGGGGAAACTGGACAGCTACATGTAAAAGAATAAAATTAGCACACTCCTGAACACCATACACAAAAATAAACTCAAAATGGATTAAAGTCCTAAATGTAAGGCCAGATACTATCGAACTCTTAGAGGAAAACATAGGCAGAATACTCTATGACGTAAATCACAGCAAGATCCTTTTTGACCCACATCCTAGAGAAATGGAAATAAAAACAAAAATAAACAAATGGGACCTAATGAAACTTCAAAGCTTTTGCACAGCAAAGGAAACCATAAACAAGACGAAAAGACAACCCTCAGAATGGGAGAGAATATTTGCAAATGAAGCAACTGACAAAGGATTAACCTCCAAAATTTACAAGCAGCTCATGCAGCTCAATATCAAAAAAACCAACAGCCCAATCCAAAAATGGGCAGATGACCTAAATAGACATTTCTCCAAAGATATACCGATTGCCAACAAACACACGAAAGTATGCTCAACATCACTAATCATTAGAGAAATGCAAATCAAAACTACCATGAGGTATCACCTCACACCAGTCAGAATGGCCATCATCAAAAAGTCTACAAACAATAAATGCAGGAGAGGGTGTGGAGAAAAGGGAACCTTCCTGTACTGTTGGTGGGAATGTCAACTGATACAGCCACTATGGAGAATAGTATGGAGGTTCCTGAAAAAACTAAAAATAGAACTACCATACGACCCAGCAATCCCACTACTGGGCATATACCCTGAGAAAACCATAATTCAAAAAGAGTCATGTACCACAATGTTCATTGCAGCTCTATTGACAACAGCCAGGACGTGGAAGCAACCTAAGTGTCCATCGACAGATGAATGGATAAAGAAGATGTGGCACATATATACAGTGGAATATTACTCAGCCATAAAAGGAAACAAAATTGAGTTATTTGTAGTGAGGTGGATGGACTTAGAGTCTGTAATACAGAGTGAAGTAAGTCAGAAAGACAAAAACAAACACCATATGCTAACACATATATATGGAATCTAAAGGAAAAAAAGGGGGCAGGACAGGAATAAAGACGCAGATGTAGAGAATGGACTTGAGGACATGGGGAGAGGGAAGGGTAAGCTGTGACAAAGTGAGAGAGTGGCATGGACTTATATACACTGCCAAATGTAAAACAGATAGCTAGTGCATAGAAGCCACATAGCACAGGGAGATCAGCTCGGTGCTTTGTATCCACCTAGAGGGGTGGGATAGGGAGGGTGCCAGGGAGACCCAAGAGGGAGGGGATATGGGGATATATGTATATGTATAGCTGATTCACTTTGTTATACAGCAGAAACTAACACAACATTGTAAAGCAATTATACTCCAATAAAGATGTTAAAAAAAAAAAGAAAATCATGAGGAAAGTCAGGTCAATAGGTAGGACGGGGTCAGATTAGGAGGGGTTTCTAAACACAAGTGAAGGAATCTGGATTATCTTCTGCAGGTAACAGGGACCCATTATAGGTTCTGGAGCATGGGAAGCACATTTAAACCACCCCTATTTGTTTTTTTTTAATATGATTTACTACTTGCAAATTTGTTAGCATTTAGAAAGGTTGGATTTTTACCGGCCCAAAAGAGAAAACTGATGTCTCCAACCCTAAAGTTTCCTCGCCGACACAGGATCTCCTTAGTAGGGGGCTCCGCGACGCGCTTTTCCTCCCTCAGTTACTCTTCACCTCGGGGGGAGGGTGGCAGGTAACTTGTCATTTTGCTGAGCCTGTCCCTTCCTCTCTCTTTTCTTCTGGGAGCCAGGCCGCCAGCAGGAAGTACTCTTTCTTCTCTGTGTCTGGGAGAGTCTGTCTAATTCTGGGGCTCAGTATCAGGAAATCTTACCCACAGATATAAACCCTGTTCTCCAGCATCAGTTTTACTGATAATAAAGGTGCTATTTTGGTCCTCTATCTGCCTCACTCCTTTTTTCTCAACTTGTCATAACCCAGATGGGAAAGAAAGCCCTTTATACCAAATTAGAGTATACTGACTTTTCTGAAACTGCATCACAGGTCGCTCAGCTACACAGATCCAGTTTATACTGATTCATAGAAATGCTTTTGACTCTAAGCCCAGTGCTTCAATGAAACAGCACTGTCCTCCAGACACTGTCAACTTACAGCAAATCACCAAGGTGGTACCAAGACAAACTTATGGCAACACGCAGGCAGTCCTAACAGGGACCTCGGTACAGCCATTCCAAATAGCCGCTGTGTTTGGGCCCTCACCAGTCCCCCATCCTGGCATCTCCTCTTCTCGGCTTCCCAATGGTCAAACCCTTTCTGCCTGTCCAAGGCCCACACCACCCCATTGTTAGGGAACCGCTGACCGAAACTGCCCATCTTGGCCAGGCAGGATGATAACCACTTGCACAAGCTGTCTCACAACAGGAGGTCCTGATAAGGAACACGGTGCTGTCACCGAAACTAACCGGGAGAATTCAGGAGGGGCCAGAAGGAG
This sequence comes from Lipotes vexillifer, assembly GCF_000442215.2. NCBI lineage: Eukaryota > Metazoa > Chordata > Mammalia > Artiodactyla > Lipotidae > Lipotes > Lipotes vexillifer. Next base: position 13,167 of record NW_006785931.1, read on the forward strand.
GCAGGAGACGCCAGCCCATAATACGTCCTGCCAAACTCCCAGAATCCTTCGAGCTAGAATCCATCTTGGCTGAGAGAGATGTACGTGCCACCAGAAAGGACCCTGAGTCAGACTAAGTATGGGCCAAGCAAGATGACTGGCCAGAGACAACCCAGAAACTCACCCCATCACCATAAAACCTGAGACTGCGAGCCACATGGCAGAGCAGTTCTCCTGGGTTCCCTTACCCTACTGCTCTTCCACCGGCGCCCCTTCCCAATAAAGTCTTTTGCTTTGTCAGTACGTGTGTCTCCTCACACCACTGATTTCCAAGTGTTAGACAAGAGACCACTCTCAGGCCCTGGAAGGGGCCCCCCCACTTCCTGCAATACCATGGCACCAGGTATGGCTTATATTAAAGTAATCCCCACGAGTCACATTTTCCCTTCTTCCCTGCTAAACCCCCGTTCTACATTGTTGAGATAAAAATCTATGTTCTATTCCCTCTGAGGTAAACAAGCAGAATATACACAAGATGAGTGATCAGTGAAATTGACTCTTCTAGGGAGCAACGACATTTTAAGGGATTAATATGTGATGAGGCTAAATTATACCACGTTGGTTATGTGAGGATGAAAATTCTGAATATACCTTTCCCAGCTGGGACCCCTGTTAACACTGCTTTACCATCTCCATGCTCAGCCCACCAGGAGGACAACTGGACACATGGACCACGAAGCTACTTATCTCAGGTACCACTTCCAAAGGAGATGAAAAACGTTGTTTATTACTATCATTATCATTAATTATTACTATTATTAATAGTAGTTCCAGAAACAGCTGCCATTTATGGAGTCCCAGTTCTGTGCCAAGCAATGGGTGAGGTGCTTCACATAAATACATTACCTAAGTTAATTCACCTGTAGGGTAGGTTGATGGAATTCTCATCTTGAGAAATCTATGAAAATTGAGGCTCACGAACTTGCCACCCAAAGTACACAGTAAGTGGCAGAGATCAGATTCACGAGAGACCAGGTCTGCCCGATACCAAATTTCATGTTCTTTACACAATACTATTGTCTTGGAAAAGCCAAGACAAGGATTCTAACAATTCCTTGACATTCTCATCCCCTGCCCTCTGAAAACACAGCAGAAATACTTTGAAATTGAATAGCTGTATCAACTATGTGGACTGATTAAGATCAAAGACACCGCCTCCCATTGTAAGAGTTCAATTTATGGCATTTTGGAGGATTTATACCCATCCCTGTCCTTTTACCACCACACCCCTCCTCCAACCAATTCAGCTCCATTTCTCAGAAGCAAGCTGCTCCCAGTGACAGAGCAGGACTTTATTCCAGAAAACAGTTTCTCCAAAGAACTCTCTGAGCACCTTATTCCTGGACACCACAGAAAGAGGTGAAATTCATCACGAAGCCAACAAGAGAAAAAAGTAGATTGAATGTGAGACACCAATTTTCCTACTGTCACTGGGACAAAATGTCAACAACAGAGTCAATGCCCTCAGCAAAGGACAAGTATAAGAATACATAAACTGCCACTCACAAAAGCATTCCCTTCTGGCCTGCCCCTGCCTACCCTGCAAGCACTCCGGTTCCTCGGACCCAGATCATACACCAGGACTGAGTCCATGAGCACCAGCTAGAGATGTGAGCATGGAGTAACTTAGACACAATGATGACTTCATTACTCCAGTCACAATACAGTACCACTTCTGGTCCCAAAGAGAATACTGGTTTTCAAATATGGATCTCCAATATTCAAACTTGATTTGGAATCCAATGATTAACAACACGCTTTCAAGGATATCATACAGCAGTGGTTCTGAACCCTGGCTCCATGTTAGAATCACCTGGGGAGCTTTCTAAACTTACCCATGCTCACATCCCACCTGGATCCAGATAAATCAGACTCTCCAGGGGTGGGGCCAGGCTTCCTTTGTTGATTCCGATGTGCACCAAGGTGAGAACCACTATCACAAAGGATGCCTACACTGCACAGGTGATAAAGCAGTATTTAAGCTATTGTAACAAAATACTGGAGTAACAAAAGTAAAAAAAGAAAGAAAGAAGCCTGGTTTTCACGGAACAGTAGTCTGTAAATATAAAAATGACCAATCATATTCTTTCCAAAGAAAATTCAGGCCTAGAAGGTAATGAGCATTTCGGATCTCAGGGCAAAGTCAGTGATGAGTGGGCCCTCTGTTGCCCACTCAGTCATCAAGTTACCCTGCTCGACAGACACCATCTTCTGCCACCGATCACATGAGATAAGTATTTTGCAGAGCTTGAGAAAAGATTTAAATCTCTATTGAAGGAAACAAAAGAATAATTTGGAAGCTTCCCAAAACTTCATTTATCCAACTGGGTAGAAGAATACTGTGCATTATTGAAAAAGGTAATTGCCCAAATGAGTGCTAGTGGATTTCCCAGGAATAACAGCAGGATTTGACCAATTCCCAACTATTACGGGAAGACCCATTACAGAAGAGTTACTGTTCTGAATTAATGAGTAAAAGAATCCAAGCCCTGGTTGCAAAAATAGGTTGATATACTACCCACTTCCTTACCTTCCTTTCATCATTAAAAGAGCCTGGTCATGAACATGCCATGTTGTGAACACGGTGAGGTACAAAGGGACCCTACCATCATTCTGGGCTTCCACCCTCACTCTCATGATACGAACAAAGGGTTCCATGTGAGAATCTGCAGATTAATTAAGTAAAAAATAGCTCCTTTCTTCTTTTTAAAACAGGGCCACCAAAAAGTTAAACCCAAGAGCCTCTTCTTAGATCCACTAGATGGTGCAAGCTCTCCTTTTGGACCAGACTTACAGGAGGACAAACTCAAGCAGGACATTAAAAATTTACTATGGGCGCACCCAAGCAGCCCCTGCACTGCACAGGAGCCTGCATGGGAAGGGTACTTGCTGTCTGAGAATCTTTCTATTTTGCAACTAAAAAAAGCATAAGGAGGGGCTTCCCTGGTGACGCAGTGGTTAAGAATCCGCCTGCCAATGCAGGGGACACAGGTTCGAGCCCTGGTCCAGGAAGATCCCACATGCCACGGAGCAACTAAGCCCATGTGTCACAACTACTGAGCCTGCGCTCTAGAGCCTGCGAGGCACAACTACTGAGCCCAAGTGGCACAACTACTGAAGCCCGTGCGCCTAGAGCCCGTGCTCCGCAACAAGAGAAGCCACCGCAATGAGAAGCCTGCGCACCACAACAAAGAGTAGTCCCCGCTCACCGCAACTAGAGAAAGCCCGTGTGCAGCAACGAAGACCCAACACAGCCAAAAATAAATTAATTAATTTTAAAAAATTATTTTTAAAAAAAGCATAAGGAGAATTTTTCTAAATTCTGCATTAGGAGCTCAGGATTTAACTTAACGCCATGGAAAGACTCACTGGAACTAAGATTCACTAACTTTGAGGGGAGTAATGGGAAGAGATGATACCAAAGCCTCAAGACCTAGAGATCTCGGTTGGGTCCAAGCTCGGCCGTAAGCAGCTTTGTGAGCCTGAGCAAGTCACCTAACCTCTCCAGTCCTCAATGTTGGTACCTGAAAAACGAGGACCTGGGACTAGACCAACTCTGGAATTAGGTCTAGCGCTAAAATTCGATGAGTGTGCACAGTGCGTTTACATTTCTATCTCCAATTCAATCTCTGCATTTTAGATGTGGCAAGAACTTTAAACACAAAGGATATGTTTCATGAAATCCATCCAATCTGAAATTTGTGTAAATTAGATATTAATTCACTTACTGAAAAACTGAGATGTTATTAATTCCTTTACTGAAAAATATCTATAGAGTACCTACTGGGTGCCAAGCATCGGGCCACCACTGTCAGGGAATAAGGACATGGACACAGATGAGAAACACCGCCCCCCCCACCCCCAGTCCACACGTAGCTCCCAACGAAACTGAAATCCAGTGGACTTTAAAGTTCTAAACTTCAAGTTCTAGCAAAAACTGCACAGCTAAATCTACTAGTTCTATTAAAGCATTTAACACAAATATAAAGATCACACATCTTACCCAGATAGTTTGATGTCTTGATAACTAACCATGGCAACCATATATTGTCAATTATTTTAAACTTGATATCTCACAGGCAACTAAAGCCAAAAACAATACGGAAAAGTCTGCCCACTTCGTATAATTTCATTATACGAAGATGTGGAGAGCATGTTTCAGACATGAATCTTAGAGCCATCACTGATTCTTCAATATATTTTTTGTTCATTTTCCTTCTGCTTCTTTCTGTAAAATATCTATGTCTTCCTTTACATTTTCCCAGCATTATCTGTCTCAAATCTGGTCATTTCCCTTCTGTACCTCCACAACAAGTAAGCATTGTCTCGCTTTCAGCAAAAGTCACCTCTAGCCAATCCTCAATGCCCCTTCCCTCAAGTTCCTCACTTGTCTTCCACTCCACGCCGCCCCAGAGCGCCCGCTGTCAGCGAAACACCAGTTCACCAACCTGACGCGACCACGACAGCTCTAAACCATCCCATCTCTCTTCAGCTTTCTCCTCACTCCCTCATATTTGCTCCACACACACCCCCGCCGCACCTGCTCACCACATCCATGTTCACACATTCACTCTTATTCAGAAAACAGTACAATACCTATTATGCACAAGGCAGTGTGCTAGGTATGCTGCCACAGTACTTGCTCAATGAAGAGATGAATAAATACACATGTATGGTCTCTACGCTCATGGCATCTACCTCCTGATAGCACAGGTAAGACATTAAACCCATAATGATCGTACGAGGGGATCTTGAAGTGCCACGTGAGTGATACCAGCCAAACTCTAAGAAGTGAGGAGTGATTGCCTACTTCTGGCTTGATCACGAAGACTCCCAGAAGGTGGCATATGGTCAGGATCCTGGAGGAGGAGAAGGCCGGGGTAAGTACAGTCTCAGGAGAAAGGCCGCTCAAGTAGAGGGAAGCGTAAGCACAGGCTTTTAACTAGAAGGCTAATTCGCACTCAGTGTAAAGCAAATGGCCCAGCGGAGCTGGAGAAGAGGGTCTACGGAGAGAGCACGAGGAAGACGCTGGGATTGGCCTGGGGAAGATTCAGGGTTGGGCTCTACCAAGTCTACGTCCGAGTTATTTATCCTTGATGTCTACAGTTCTCGGCCCATTTCCTCCTGGCAATGTGCCAAATGTCATGTTAATACAGATAATAATAAAAGTAGTATTACAGTATAGTATTACAGATCAATGAAAGCACTGCTGGGTCATCTAAAATGATGATTTTCCAACAAGTACATAGTAAATACAGAAATCGTTATAATAGAGTTAACGCATACATAGCACTCTGTGCCAGGCATCATTTTAAAGTCATTCAATCCTCACAAATCCTATAAGGTAGGCACTATTATTATCACCCCCATTTTACAAATGGAAATGAGGAAAATGGCTCAGAGAGGTTAAAGGTTCTGCCCAAGGGCACACAGCCAGCAAGTGGCAGAGATATCGACCCTGGCGGCCTGACTCTCAAGTCCACATCGTATTAAACCCTTTGCAAAGACCTTATTCACTGGATACCACTACATCTAGGTATGTGTCAATGAATGAATAAATCTGCCCTCCTCTTTGCTCTCTATTTTATGTCTGTTTACTCAGGCCAGTATTGTTTGGTTTTTGTTTTTATTTGTTTTGGCACAGCATTAGATACAGCAGTGTAGAGACAAGGATGCCCCCAAGACACCATGAAGCTGTCAACACCAAGGTGATGACATCACGAATCCTATGGCCAGTTAGTTCACTATTTGTTCTGTGAACATGCAAAATGGGGGGAAATATTTAGATTTTCATTCATATAACAATATGCCCAGGCCCTGGCTGCACACACACCACGTGCCTCACCTGGAACCTCCGTGTCTACAAAATATTCAAAGACACAGCGTTTAAAGCGGGCTGGAAACTTAGTGCAAGACCTTAGATATTAATTACAAGATTTTGTTCAGGAAAAAAAAAAAAAGAGGCTACTGTTCCAATAGCTTCTATTATAATCTACTGCCACATTCTCAGATGCTTTCCACAATAAATACTAGACATATCATCTTGTTCCACAGTTGGTCCACAAGTGATAGCTCTGGGATAAACAATGGACTCTCCTAGGCTTTTCTATATATTGATAAAGAGAAAAGAATACTTGTGTATGGATCTAAATATCTGTACATGTCATCTTTCCACTTAACATACAGTATGAGAAGTGAAAAAGTAATAATGGTTACAGTCAACCCAAGAAAATCTGCCCATCTCCTCTTTATTGTGTAACCTCCAGTTACAACCTCCTTTTCCCTTCTGCCCACAGCACCAAAGCACCTGGTAAGACCAGGTCGGCAGTGGAAAGGCGATGCCCTGTAATATTCTGGGATACACATGACATCAGTGAGTGGCCAGTATTCCCACTGCCAAGCTGACAGCATTTCCATTTGAAAGGAGTTTTTATGGTATTGACATCACTGTTTGCGTATCTTAACAGCATCACACAGGAGTGCGGAGCTGATTTCAGGGTGATGAGTAATAGCACTTGCCCAGCATCCTGAACAATGAGAGGTACTTCCCTCAATCAAACACCATGCACACATCAGGGGCAGAAACACATTCCTAGAACCCAACAATCTTCTTTCACGACTCAACCTTTAGATACTACGACTACTAAGACTTTAAATTATGCAAACTATTTTCACGTCTGCCTTGCTGGCTAAAACAGCTCCAGAGGGGGCAGAGCAGAACCTCATCCCCATTTTAACACCTTGCTCACTTGGAAGAGGCTTCATGGCTTCCCAGACTGTTTTTATCTACCTTCTTGTCTGATGTTCCCCACAGTCTTGGGAAGCTGACAGGGTGGGATTACTACACATGAAAAAACTGAATCCTTAAGTGAGTTAAGATCCTTGTGATCACACGTAAAACTAGAACCCGGGCTTCCCTGGTGGCGCAGTGGTTGAGAGTCTGCCTGCCGATGCAGGGGACGTGGGTTCATGCCCCGGTCCGGGAGGATCCCACATGCCGCAGAGCGGCTGGGCCCGTGAGCCATGGCCGCTGAGCCTGCGCGTCCGGAGCCTGTGCTCCGCAACGGGAGAGGCCACAACAGGGAGAGGCCTGCGTGCCGCAAAAAAAAAAAAAAAAAAAAAAAAACTAGAACCCATGTCCTCCAAATCCTACTTCAATGAAAAAGCATAAACAGCCAAAGGGCCAGCAGAAGGTCACAGATCAGTGTGATCACCCGAGTGTGGCCCTTGGAGCACCTGGGTGTTGGCTAAAGCGTGAACTCCTGGGCCTCAGCCTCACCCATGAAATCCAAATACCCAGCCCTCGGGAGTTTACATGTAAGAAGTTCCCAGGGAACTGTTTTCGCACATTTACGTTTGAGAACCTCTGACATTGAGAATTAGAACAAAGAGGGAAATAACTCTATGAACAACTGAATTGACATCACATTCTGAGGGAAATAAGGGAAGAGTAAATCCAAAGTCATGCTGTCTATGAAATAATGTAAAAATCTGCTAAGGAACAATAAACATATTATCTAAAATCAAAACACGATAGTACTAAAAATGGTAAAAAAAAAAAAAAAAAAAAAAAAAAAAACACACACACACACAACTCACTGTCCAGGAACATACAGTGCCATGGGAGGGATGTCTCATTTAGAGACTCAGCTGGTTAAGTTAATAGGTAATATGTATTTAGTACTAAGTGCCAGAGACAATAAGCTCGCCCAATGCAGCATCTCGTCTATTCCTCAAAAGAACCCAATAAGGTAGGTGTTATTACCCGCAGGTAACACATATACATAGATGAGGGCACTTGCCACAAGGCACTGCTAGTTAAATAGCCAAGAGCCAGAATTCCAACTAAGGTCAATCTCAAAAGCCATTTCTCACAACGTTAAGCTAGATTGCTTCCCCGAATTGTATTAATCAAATATAATGCATTAACAGAATGTATTAGATTGCACATACTTTCAGTTTTCAATTAATAAATCAAGTATTTCCAAGTCAAAGCCTCTTATAACAGTCACTGAAATCTTCTAGGTATGTTTAATAGCTGGGTCTCGTTGGATAGAGCAATTATTAATTTAGGCTGTCTCAACCTGGCCCGCTTAATATGATTTTTTTCAATCCAAGTTTAACAGTGTCACATAGCTGCAGGCCCACAACAGGACTGGGCCTTTTAATTATCTCATTCGACTGCCCTTACTGATGGACGACAGCGATAGTCACATCTGGCCCCTCTGTTTCCACAGAACTCTCCTGTGGAGTCCAGGGTAACAGGAGACAGAATGATTGCTTGAGCTCTGTCCCCGCCATCCCAGATCCTCAGTCACCGCTGGATCCCCAGCATCGGACAGGAACCACAATGCTATATATGAGCTTGAGGTGGCACCAGGCGCCCCAAGCCTTCCTGCTG
>NW_006785931.1:21616-55113 GCF_000442215.2 Lipotes vexillifer
CACAGCGCACGGCTGCCCCCGCTGCCAGCTGGCCCTGGAGGGACCCCTCCCTGCCCTGGAGCCCGCTGGAGACGCCTCAGAGGCTGTGAGGCCACGGCAGCAGCTTCCAAGAGGAATAACCTCATTTCACCAGGACACGCCTGAGAGCCCTTCCCCTCACACAGACCAGCATCTGTGGGCTCAGGTGGGCACACAGCTATGCTTTCAGCACAGTGGAGAAGAGAATCATTCCAAGTAACTCGTTTACTCCAGGCATGGTGAGAAACAAAGTTCCATATGAACAAGGACAGTTCAACATCACTGCAGGAAGAAGATAAGGAGCTAGCAGAAAAAAGAGCAGGACAGCATTTGGGAGCCCTCAGTGACTGCAGAGGTTGGGTCAATAATGTAGAGAATGCATTTGAAAAAGCAAACTGTTGGGCTTCCCTGGTGGCGCAGTGGTTGAGAGTCCGCCTGCCGATGTAGGGGACGCGAGTTCGTGCCCCGGTCCGCGAGAATCCCATGTGCCGCGGAGCGGCTGGGCCCGTGAGCCACGGCCGCTGAGCCTGCGTGTCCAGAGCCTGTGCTCCACAATGGGAGAGGCCACAGCAGTGAGGGGCCCATGTACCGCAAAAAAAAAAAAAAAAGCAAATTGTTGAAATGCATAAATAGAGATATGAAAGGGAGAGACCAAAATATGATCCCACTACAGTTTTCAGTACGGTTCACCCAAGAGCTGGAGTCTAGTGTAGAGCTCCATGACTCAACAGAAAACTATAAAAGATTTAGCAAAGAACCACCAGATTTGAAAAATAAAATCTCAGATTTCCAGGGCCAAGATGGCATCCTAATTTCCTCCTTCTTCCAATTTCCCACTGAAAGGGGAATGACCTGATCGAAGAAATTTTACAGCATTATTGGAAACCAGACATAAAACGTCATGGTATTTGTCTTCCGGAGGTGACATAGATGATAGCAGAGTGATGAAGGGCACCAACCTGCTAGGCATCCAAAAATGCAACAGGAAGTCTGCCAGAAGAGCAAGCAGGGGACTTGTCTCTACGCTCATGCCACCCCAAGCCCGCCCCCCACCATCTCCCAGACAAGAGATGCATGGAGAAGAATGGATATCAGTGACAGTTAAGTGACAGGCTGCTCCGTCCACTCCTCGCTGGAGACTGAAACACCGGCAGAAGGGACCAGTGTAAACCTCCTCTACACTCAGCACCCAATTATAGCTCATTAACACTCATTAACGGTGATAATTTGAAGACGGTACGCAATTGCTCTTAAAATCTTCAGTCACTAGTTTCACTGGGCATGAAAGTCAAAAACATCCCTGGCTAGTGGGAGCCCCACTGGGCTCTAAAAGGGTCCCCGCCCACTGCACCCACAGACACACAAAGAGCAAGTGGGAGACTCACAGGTGTGGCTGCTCCCAGCCTCTCAAAATTTCCATCTTTTCTTCTCTAGTCCCCAAAAAAACTTCCATCCATCAGCCTAAGTCAATAAGCCATGAATTACTGAGCTCACAGGATATAGATCATGAATATGTATGTGTGTGTTTGGAAGATGAGATTCTAAAACAAATGGGCCACATATATACAATGCAGTATTACTCAGCCATAAAAAGAAACAAAATTGAGTTATCTGTAATGAGGTGGATGGACCTAGAGTCTGTCATACAGAGTGAAGTAAGTCAGAAAGAGAAAAACAAATACCATATGCTAACACATATATATGGAATCTAAGAAAAAAAAAAAGGTCATGAAGAACCTAGGAGTAAGACGGGAATAAAGACACAGACCTACTAGAGAATGGACTTGAGGATATGGGGAGGGAGAAGGAAAAAGAAAAATAAAATAAAAATAAAAAAATAATAAAACAAATGGGCTCCACAGTGGCTTATAAGAAGCCAGCGCACAGGCATGCCTTTAAGGAAATGGCTGAAACTAGTCTACCCGTATATATTGTTCAAACATGGTTTTAGCACACAAGAGATGGTGGAAAAATCAGTGTTTCTGGTGGGTTTTTTGCTTCTGTTTTTCCAAGTGCATGTGTATGGAATAATTTGCTGAATGAAACACTGCTGGCTGCTCTCCGCAAAATCCAAAGGTACAGGCTTTCTTTGAGGTCACGGTAATTGCAGCTAGTGCCTGTGAGTTGCCATTGGAAAAGAATGGTGTGTCATTATTTTTCCTTCCATCCATCCTTTACTTCAGCACACTCCCCTCAAGGTCTCCACCTCCAACCACCACAGAAAGCCCCAAACTTCTGCCCTAATTCCCTCACAGTCTCCAAATAAAGGAGCCAAAATAACCCACAAAACAGAACATCCTAGTTTACAAGATACTTGACAGAAATAATATGACGGAGCCCAGCATGCTCTGTATGCAACTTCCGCCCCCTTTTGTAACCTTGCTGGGGTCAGGGCAGCACTGAAGCCATCTTTGGCTGCTACTGCCAACCATCCACCAGTCTCCCCTAATCGACAGCCTGGACAAAGATTCCTCTAAGCTGGTGACAAAGCCAATCAGCCTGCTCCACTTCTGGGCTTGTCTGCGGCTCCTCAGCCTGATCACTACGTTCAAAAAAAAAAAAAAAAAGAAAGGGGGGGGGGGGGCAGCATCTCTCTCTACCTGGGGACTTTCTTCTACTATTATCATCATCCACAAACATTTATTGATCACCTAAAATGTCCAGGACACCATGCTACCCCCTATTGCCAGGATCAGCAAACTTTTTCTGTAAAGGGCCAGAAAGGAAATATTTTAGGTTTCACAAGTTACATACAGTCTCTGTCATATACTCCTTAAAAAAAAAATCTTGGAAAAGCGTAAAAAAATTCTTTTTAAAAATTGTGGTAAAGTACACATAATATAAAATTTGCCATTCTAACCTTTTTAAAGTGTACAGTTCAGTGGTATTAAGTACATTCATATTGTTGTGAAACCAACAACACCATCCACCTCCAGAACTCTTTCCGTCTAACGAAGTTGAAGCTCTCTACCCTTTAAACAACTCCCCATTCTCCCCTCCCCCAGCCCCTGGCAACCACCATTCTAATCTGTCTCTATGAATTTAAGTGTTCTATATACCTCATGGAAGTGGAATCATACAGTATTTGTCTTTTATGACTGGCTTATTTCACTTAGCATAATGTCCTCAAGGTTCATCCATGATGTAGCATGTACCAGAATTTCCTTCCTTTTTAAAGCTGAAAAATATTCCATTGTATGTATATACCATGTTTTTGTCTAATCATTCATCTGTAGATGGATGTAAAAACCATTCTTAACATTCAGGATATAGAAAAACAGGCCACAGGCCAGACCTGGCCCACAGGTCATAGTTGCCAAACCCTGCTATAGAGGCACCAAAAAACATACAACACAAACCAGAGGTTCTGAAATTTTCTCAGTCTCTGGCACCTTCAGTATATCAGTAATTTTTCACAGCACCCCTAAGCCAAAAGAAATACCCAACCATTCCATCTATTAAGGATTTAAGTCCAAACAACTTACTATGTGGTTAGGTCCTAACAACTTAACTCCTGTTGGGCACTCGAACCTCAGAATCAGACTGGACACTGCCAACCTCACACCCTGTTCCAAGCAGATTTTCACAATACTTACTTTTAAGCACAGCACCCAACAAAAACTCGGTTTTGCAGAAAGTATGCCCATATTGAAAGGAATGTATATTTAATGCAGAAGCTGGCTTATTTCAAGTTAGTTAATTCACGTGGTGTCCAACAGGTGTCACTGTATTTCCCTCATAAATGTAGGCACTTTTCACTGAGTTCTCCCACCAAGAAGCCCAGGGTTCCTTGGCACACTGCTTGGGAACTGCAGATAGAGACTATTCCAGGGGTTTCAGATAGAGGTGGGGAAACAGAGTCAGATACCAAGAATATGCTGAACAAGAGACAGCAGCATATGCTCAGTGTCCAAGGACCACTGACAGACACTGAGCTACAGATTCTAGACAAGAGACAGCCTAGAGCCCCAAAGTCAGGGACAGCTGCAGGCAGGAGTGGGATTTAGGCTGCCCCTTGAAGAGAGAGTAAGACCCGACAGGAGAAGAACAAGCGAAGGGAACAGACTAAGTACAGGAGAGGCCCCAACCTAAGAACGAGGCGGGTGGGAGGGGGGCCCCGGAGCAGCGTGCACACTGAGGAGACCTAGGAAATGAGCCACTCAAGGTTTCAGAGGAAGGTGGTGCATTTAAAGATGTGTTTAGAAAACTTAATCCAGCAGCTATGGGTACAACAACCTGAAGAAAGAAGTCGTAGCAATGAGACCCATGTCAAGGTGTGGTCGAGGTATGTACAGAGGGTGACCTACATGGACACTGTTGGGAGAAGAAACAAAAAGGATCAGACTAAAGAACCTTATGGGAAAAGGCTGGCCTTGTAGCAGGGCGGAGCATGAGAAGAGATTCAAGAATAATCAAGGTTTCTAGACCAGGTAACTAGGGGAAATTATGTCATTCACACAAACGAATTGTGCAGAGGCTGCGCTCAGGTGGCCCAGAAAGAGAATATAAGTGTTGCTTTTAATATTCTACGTCTGAGGGCATGCCAGGTTACTCAGGCAAAGGGATCCAGCTGGTGGTTGATCAGGAGAGCCCAAGCCCTGGGCACACCCACACGTAGGGCAGGAAAGGAGAGAGGTCAGACAGACTCTGAAGGAGAACAGGAGAGTCTGGAGGGTGGAGGTCAGAGGGAAAGCAGGCAACTCTGGTCCAGGAGTCAGAAGCCTCAGGTTTGTAAATAAAGTGATTCTTTAAAATCCCAATATTTTAAACAAATGTTTAAAGTGCATTTAATGATGTGGCGAGAGGAATGCTGGCGGCTGTAGCCAGGGAGTGGCAGTCTGCTCTCTCAGGTACTTTGGAGGATCTGATGCTTGGTGATCGGGACCATTTCTTCTCCTTGGAACCTTTACTCCCTGCATCCCTACTTTCTCCAGCCCCTTCCCCTCAACCCTTAACTTCTCTTGAAAGTCCTTCCTTTCTGATTTTTCAGTTCCCCACCATGCTTCCCAAAATGCCAGTGCACCCGCCGACCTAACTTTGTCCCCACCAGACTGTCCCTGAGCCCCTCATCATCGGAAGCCCCCTGCACTGAAACTCCTTGCTACGGACGTAAGAGCTCACCTGCCCTGGGAGTCAGGGTAGGGCCTTTGCCCAGCCCCCATCCTCCTGGGCCTCCCCTGCACAGCCACTCTCCGGGTGTAGTGTATCCAAACACAGCCTCCGAGCCTTGGGTCCTGCCAGCGCTGTCCCCAGATGTCCTTCCCCAGCTGCTCACCTTCACGGCTCAGCACCCAGTCACTCTCCCTCATCACCCACTCCGTGTCACAGCGCACCCCTCACCCACCCGCCCCTGATGCTTTCTCTGTCACGGCACTTATCTTAGTCCATCTTGTTTGGAGTTTGTGGTTGGCCTGTCCGTCTCCTGGGTCCCAGATCACAAGCTCCATGGAGACGAGAGGAGTTTTCAGTCACCTCCATCTCCCCACAGGGTCTGATCACGTGTTTTGCACCCAGCGCACATTCACCAAGTGGTCTTTGAACACATGATATTACCCTCTGCCTGCATATGAGATGGCAGACTCTGTCCTGGAGTGAGTACCATAATACCTTTGCGTGTGACAGTACACTGCTTTCAGAATGCTCTCATGGAATGGACTTGAGGACACGGGGAGGGGGAAGGGTAAACTGGGACGAAGTGAGAGAGTGGCATGGACATATATACACTACCAAATGTAAAATAGATGGCTAGTGGGAAGCAGCCACATAGCACAGGGAGATCAGCTCGGTGCTTTGTGACCACCTAGAGGGGTGGGGTAGGGAGGGTGGGAGGGAGATGCAAGAGGGAAGAGATATGGGGATATACGTATACATATGGCTGATTCACTTTGTTATACGGCAGAAACTAACACAACATTGTAAAGCAATTATACTCCAATAAAGACGGTAAAAAAAAAAAAAGAATGCTCTCATGTTTGAGGCAAGAGGAGTGTTACTATCTCCACTGTGCAGCAGAGGAAAATGAGACTCAGAGAGGTTAAAAGCTTTGCACAAGGTCACACAGCAGTAAATACAAGAGCCGGGATTAGAACCCAGATCTTCTGACTCATGGTCTAGAACTCTTCCACCACACACCCTGCCTCTGTGTGAATCCATGTAATGATAAGCTTGACTTGGTGATGGTTACCTGTGCTTGAGATATTGCTCTGCTGTTTATTCATGTCTCGTATGTTGTTGGCATATCTGCCTGTCACATTAAAGTCTAACTATGTTTTAGGTTTCCAGAGGAAAAGGATCAACATACAGACTTAGGCGGTAACTCTAAACTGTACTTTCTTATGTGTTTCTAGAAGATTTTAAGCCGCAATTTACTTAAGCACTAAATCCAAACACGCTCTTACAGTTGCCATCTCTCACTGCTGATGAACACTCTACAATGCTGAAGCGAGTACAGACATGCGCTCATGGCTTCCATTTGCCCGTGCATATCCACTCCTCATCTTTTCCACCCTGCTCTGAGCCCCGATTCACCCGTATGCACCAATTTTCTCCACGATTCCCTTGCCACCTGGGTTCCATCTGGGTTCACCCAGTGGAGTCCAGCAGGAGATCAGAGGCAGGGAGGAGAGTGAAGCTTGGCTATTTATCCCCGACTCCCTCCCAGATTGGCTGTGGCCCACGCCTGAGGTTCCTGGTTCTTATCAGGGGGTCTCTGCATATAGCTCTCGGACCCTTTATGCACAAATTCAGTCTCAGGGTGGTGACCGTGGTAAACCTGCCCAGAATGTGGCCACAAATTCTCTGACATTCCTATCATCAAGATGTGGGGTCTATGTCCTCTCCCCTTGAAAGTGGGTGGGCTCTGCGACTACCAGGAACAATAAAACATGGCAGAAGTGACACTGTTTCAGTGCACAGACTGGCAGCTTCCACCTAGGGATGCTAAGGCAGAACTGTTCTGGGAGACGCAGGCCTCCTCTGAAGGCCTTTCTCACACTGCACAGAAGTCTCGGACACTCTGGCCAACCTCTCCCCCCTCCCTTCACCCGGGGTCAGGTTTGCATTGCAGTCTGACAGCTCCCCCAGCCTTCCCCACCTTGCTTCCTATTTTCTCTCTCACAAGCACTTCCCCTAATAAAATCCTTGCACATTTAATCCTACCCTGGCATCCTCTCCTCTGAGGACCCAGACTAATACAACTAATACAGCCTTGAAAACTGAGCTTTGATATAAAATATATAAAGACAGTAGAACTAGCTTTTGCTGAATAAGGGCAGCCCCATGAATCTAAGGTCATAAATAACCAGTCTTATATTGGGTTGGCCAAAAAGTTCATTTGGGTTTTTCCATAACATCTTACAGAAAAGCCCGAATGAACTTTTTGGCCAACCCAATGCAATGGGATGTCTGTATGTGTGTGGCTGGATCTAATTCCTAAATGATCTATACTAACACGGTATCATTTTCTTTAATACGGCTTTTACAAAGTATGATTTTCACCTATCTCCAGAAATGTATCCTTCCCCAGATGTCCAAAATAGGTTCTCAATCCCTTGTCCAAAACCTGGAGACCATGTACATTTTGGAATTCAAACCTTTTCAGGAAAGTAATATGTACATCTGCCATAGTTGACATAACAAACCCAGCAGGTCTGGCGCAAAACTCTACAATCAAATACATTAATACAGCAAGTCCCCTACATATGAACAAGTTCTGTTCCGAGAGCACGTTCATAAGTCCAATTTGTCCGTAAGTCCAACAAAGTTAGCCTAGGTACCTAACTAACATAATCAGCTAATTATTACTGTACTATAATAGGTTTATAATACTTTTCACACAAATAATACATAAAAAACAAACACAAAAAATAAAACATTTTTAATTTTACAGTACAGTACCTTGAAAAGTATGCCAGACACGTGAACCAACTTACGTGATTGGATACGTGAACGCACATTTGCATCTTTGAAAATTCGCAACTTGCAGGTTCATATGTGAGGGACTTACTGTACTATGTCCTCCACAAAACATACAAACATTAACACAAGTGGTATAAAAATAAATAGCCTGGAGACAGTGCAGGTATGGGTTTACCACCAAAGGAGTTCAATAAAGGTTAGACTGTACTGCCATGTGAATTATTAAAACATTCAGTTTTCAGAGCTTTTTGAATGTCTGAGTGTGAATAAGGGACTGTGGGCCTATATATCCACACTAAACTATGCAGCTCTTTAAAAAAAAAAAAAAAAAAAACAGATACTCCTTTGCACCAACACAGAATAAACGGCCATCCCCCAGCGTAGGATGAAGACAGCATCGAGCAGGACTTGTGCAGAGGCAGGGTGACGTTACGCGACTCCAGAGAGGGGAAAAGAAAGGTGGAGATGATCTTCACTTGTCAAAGCCCCACGCCCACCTTTTACTGCCCTCAACCCTTTGTAACGACTTCATCTCTGGTTAAGAAATGCTGTGGAAATATTGTTTATGAGTATTGACTGTGATGTGGGAAAATTTTTAAACCTGAATTTATCTATACTATGTATGAGACAGAGAAAGTTCACCCCTGCAAACTGCCTCTGTTGATTGCAGGCAACTAAAATGTTAGACGTAAACTGGGAGCTGAGATAGTCCACAAAGGAAATTTATGTAGGGTATTAAATAAGCCTCAAGGCAAGGGACACTGAATATGAGAAATGTGGACCGGAGACGCTCCAGTAGCCCTGAGACTTCTGGGTGTCCCTTCCCAGGTCAAAGGCAAGGACGCAGGGTGTGTCTGCTCCCCCTGGGAGCTCCTCAGAAACACCCAGCCCTGCACTTCCCTCCTCCGCCCTGAGCCTATGTCCTGCCGCTCTCAAGAGGCTCTTCTCTTCATCAGCCACGTAGGGAGCTGAGAGCCAGCAGAGAGGCCGTTCACCTTCCTCCTCTGCCCTGCTTCGTCCTAAACCTCCTCATTCTAAGTGATAAAAACACAAACAATGGAAGATGAAGAGCAGGGAGCGAAATAAATTAGGAAGGAAATATTCTCCCCAGTCACTAAATAGCCCTGGGAGAAATGGTCTGCAATGGGTAAAAGTTAAGGAATCTTATTAGGGATGGGAAATTCAAATCTAGTAATTCCACTTAGTATTTTATATATTCAGTATTGACTATTTTTTCCCCCAATAAGCATGTATTAACAACTTCATGATTTTTCAATCTCATATTTTAATTATGGGCATAACTGAGAACAATGTTAGTTAACACATGTAGGTGCTGTTATTTTTCTCTAGGAGCCACTGTCTGGGAATGTACTGAGTGCCAACACTCTGCCCAGCACTTTAACAGACATCATTCCATACTTGCGCTGTTTATTCAAACCCCAGGTCTAAGGGACTGTGCTGAGCACTGGAGATTCCCCAGGAGACAAAACAGGTGTGAGGCTTACCCTCAAGAAGCAGGCAGAGCACTGTGGAGACATTACACAAGGTCCTGCACATTGAATGATTTAATTCCACTCGTGGTGAGTGCTATGAAGGAGAAGTACTCAGAGACCAGTCAGAGCCTCCTAACAGTTCTCTGAGGTGGATCTCATCCTCGATTGTAGATAAAGAGTTATCATTAATATTTGTAACATTAAGGCATGCTAATTATAATAACATAAAATGTCCTGAACAAATAATAATTACAATTATCACTATTATAATAATGACTTGGGAAATAATTTTATATCAGCCGGTCAATGAGAAAAAGGATGGGAATAAATGAGGAAGAAAGTCTAAATGCACGAGAGAGTATGTGGATAATTACTGTCAAAGAATTTCCAGGGCACCATTCTATTCCCCCATAAAGGAAAATTCCTCCATGCAGGGGCTTAGAGACCTTCAGACACCCTCCCCTCCTCCAGAACAGCAAGGTACTAACAGAAAGACAAGGTAGAAACAAACACAAGGTTTGTATTTTCCAGAGATGTGTCCCATATTTCCCAAGACAAATTTAATTTCAAAGACTTGGTTCCTTGGTTCCCATAAACCAGTGAAATAACCTGGAACCCTCAATATGTTGAAACCACAATCAAGATTACCTCCTGAACCCAGAAGTAACACAAAAATACTAGTCAGAGCAAGTACCCTGTTTGTTTGGCAAAATATTGCTACTGTGCTCAAAAGGCACTAAATGGTAAGAGTTGAACATCTTCCACCAAGACCTGCTGCTCTAAACGAGAACTCCCATCATCACCACAGCCAGGCTTCCAAGTTGCCATGATCAGGTGTTCTTGGTTTCTATAAAACGTGAGCCCATGGAAATGGAATGTCCAGATAAACAAAGGTGGGCATTCCATCAGAAGGCACGTGATACGTTGTTCCTTGCTTCTCTCCCTGCCAGGGCTTGTCAGTGCCAATAACTTGACAAGGATCCTCTGAACTAAGTACTGTATATGTGTCTTTACTTAGTGAAAAAAGAACACTCCTTAAAATTAGAATGCTAGGTCCAACGATGTCTCCTGATAGCTCACAATAGAAAAGATATCAGTTGATTTATTCCATAAAATGAGAGCATGATAAGGAATTCAGAGTGATGCTAATGAGACAGCCAACCTTTGATGGGACCTTCACTTGGCTTCACTTTAATGTTTGCTGTCACAAAGCTGTTATAATAAAAAACTATGTTCTGTTAAGTAGATGGCAGCTCCAGGGCACTTGTGCCACCAGTGCCCCTCTCCACGTCCACAGGAAGCCTCACACTCTCTATGACAGACCTCTTAAGCTCAGAGGACAGCTTCACAGAGAGTTCCAAGTAGCCACTACCTATGAACTCAAGTAGACGCAAGAGCCAGTCCAGTTGCCAATGCTTGTTTAGACTCCCTTACTTGACATTCACAATGTCCTGTTCTATGACATCAAATGGATCCCATCAGACTTAAGCTGTTGCCGTCATTAAGACCTGTAATTGATACTGGTAAGGAATATGGATGAAATGAGAAGGAGAATAAGGCTAAAGTCGCCATCAAGTCAGTTACACTGTGTTCGCCTTCCTCAGTTTCCATCAGTTGTACTAGAAACAGGTAAGATTACATCAGCCAATCACTGACCTTATGGAGAGCTGGAGCCAAGACTGGTACCAAGAATCCATTGTAAATATAACTGACGAGCTGATTACGAATCAAGGGGTGAGCCACCTAAGAGAGAAACAGTAGTCATGAAAAAGATAAGGAGCGCCATCTTTAGGTCTTCTTAAAATCAACAATTTCTGTGTACATCCTGAATTCAAGGAGGAAATCCAAATTTTGGCCATTTATTCCACGGTTAAAGAAAAACTCACACTTCAAACCAACATGTAATTTTTCCAGATGGTTTATCCCATTATAAACAGCCTGGACTTTCAAATTTTAAAACGGGTAGTTTTAAGTTTCTATCTGAAAAAACAATAATAAACAGACTGATTATGTATAGGGACTCATAAATTAAAGTCGACAAACTGGAAAGTATAATTTTTGCTCCATAACTTCGTCTATGTCCTATCTCAACCTGTGACTAATTAAAAAAATAATAAGAACTGTCAAAATAGACAATTAAAAACATTCATTTTGGTAGCAGAAAAAAAATTCTCATTTTGAAAATGCATTTTCTGATAATCATTTATATTGGGGAAGAAAGCATTTAGAAAATTTTTTCATAAAAAAGATACTGTTAAAAAGCAGAAAACATTATCAGAAGTACAACACTTTCTATATTTAATTTTCGAAATATATTTAGCATGGATAAGCCTTACTAATATCTTTTATAATTACAACCATCCCTGGGTGTCTGTAGGGAACTGGTTCCTGGATGCCCACCCCCACCAGGATACCAAAGTCGGCAGATGTTTAAGTCCCTTATATAAAGTGGCACAGTATTTGCATATAATCTACACACATCTTCCCATATACTGTAAATCATCTCTAAATTACTGTATAATACCTAATACAATATACATAGTTGTAAATACAATGTAAACGCTGTGTAAATAGTTGCTGATACACAGCAAATTCAAGTTTTGCGCCCTTTGGAACTTTCTGGATTTTTTTCGAAATATTTTCAGATCCTCTGTTGGTTGAATCCACAGCTGTGGAACCTGCAAGATGCAGGGGTCAACTGTAATCTCTTTGCTTATACCCCCAAACAAAAAATCTTAAAAGTATATGGCTTCAATCTCAAAATATGATACAAAATGTATCATTTCTCTGTTCTTAACCATGCCCGTTAGCTTTCTCGTTCTCTAAAAAAATAAAAATAGCATCAAACAATAAAGTAAAAAGCAATTTCTAGGGAAGTGAGGCTAGATCTTTAAATTACTGACAATCTCTCTCTGTGTGTACATTTGGGGAGAAACTAATAGTTCCATCTTTTTTATTTCCACATTCTTCTGCAAGAAAATATTGACAGACTGTAATGTTAAAGGAAAAAATAACTTAAGATGCAATCCATTTATCTCATACATAAATAAAATTTCCTTTGCCTTAGCAATAAAAATGAGATGGGAACTAAAGTAATTTACTTGCATTTTCTTCCAGAAGCCATTTCTTTATTTGGTAGATAAACAGATTATAACTAACATTTTTCACCTTACAAATCACCATAAAGAAAATTTGATCTCTTAATAAATCCAAGATTAAGATAATATTTGTGCTATCCAGAAATAAAACATTTTTTGATGAAAACCTACTACACCCTTGTGTATTTATAAAATCTGTTTTTTTTACGGAAAACAGTAACAAGAAATCTGAAGGTAAAAATCTAATCAAAAAGCCAATATACCAGAGTTCAGTGGTTATTTGTTCCCCGAAGCAGGCCAATATCAAACCAAATTTAATTTGTGTTGCTAAGAAGATGCTTAACTTCTTCTAAATTCAATTGGAATAACAATATTCTTTATGCAGTAAGCACCATTAAGCAAAATAAAGTGTTTTCCTTTGTAGACTCCCAAGAAGACCTTGAAGTAAAAGTGGTATAATTTGGAGTACTTAGAAGCCTAAAAATATTATTTACTGAGTCAGGCATTGAACTTATTTTTGATAGTTAAGTGGATAATCAAAACAGAATTAACACTTTTTATAATGAAGGTAAAGAAAATCTACTCTTTTTTTCTCAATTGAAACTACCCAGAAACCTCTAAACTAACACTTTTACTCATTCGAGAACATTCAGTAGGCTTAAAGTAAAGCATCAGTATTCCATAAACGTTTATTGAAACAAGAAAAGGAATGTTTATCAACTGATCCTTCACAATGCTTGTATCCTGAATGGACCACGACAGAGGGTTCCTTGCCTGCTCCCACCTGAATGACGGCGTTGCAGAACTCAAGGGAGTTCATGAACTGGACCAGAGGAGGGAGCAGGACCCAGTCGTCCTTCAGAAGGCAGTGCCATTCCTCGTCTTTCTCTTCCAGCTTGGCAGGCAGGGAAGAGTACAGACCACTGAGCCCGGTCGCAAGCACCTGTGTTCAGAAAGAAAAACGTAATAAACACTTTCCCCAGGTTCTTAACCTGCAACAAACAGCTCCCAGGTGATGCCACTGCCACTGGTCCAGACTGTACTTTAGGTAGCGAGGTATTCCAGCATCAGAGGCTGTCAGCTAGGAAGGATTCCACAGCTAGAGGCGGGAGGGAAGGACAACTCCAGCAGAGGGAACAGAAGCACCAGAGGTCTTCCGCTAATACCTACGCGATGATACAGTTTGTTTATCTCTTATGTGCCAGGCCTATGCTGGGCAGTGGTAAGGGGAGTGAGGGAGACACATGCAAGATGAAGAAAACATGGTTCCGGCACCCAAGGTATGCAGGAGAGGAGCGAACTCATAAACAGTGCGTTCTATTACACAACACTGAGTGCACACAGAGAGATGACCCACGCCCCCCCGTTCCATGGGGACACACCCTGGACTGAGGCGGCCCGGGACAGAAGATCTCACACGGGCAGCATGTAGCTTTATGAGAAAGATTCCTGCAGGCATGTTAAAGCTCATGACTGACACGTGCGTGCTTCCAGTTTAGAGAGTGCTTTCATCTCATCTCTACAAATTATAGCAAGAAGAAAGAACTGGGGTCACGGGTCAGTTAGATGGGACGACGATACTTCAAACAGAGCTAAAGCGGGTCTAAACTGAAGCATCAGCCATGGGAAAAAGAGGAGTAAAGAAAGGGGAGGATCACATGTAAGGTGGACATGAGGGTGATCTAACTATCATACCTACCTATCCAGTGTTAATCCAAAGCTCACAAGGTTTACTTTCTTCCCCTGCTCGGTTTCTAAATGACACTGACAGTGTTTGGGCTCAGTTAGTGACGGTGAGTGAGAACTCCAAACTGTCACTTTATCCAGCTTGGTCATTAAGAAAATGCTGATGCATTAAATTGAGACAGAAATATAGAAAAGGAACACACATGTTGACTGCCTATTAGTTTTATCTTGTGGAGAACAGGACCAAGGAAAACAATGAATTTCACAGTACGGGGAAGTGATGCTAGCCAAACAGCACCTTAGGGCTCCTGATCTGGTAGATGTGCAAAGGATGGACAGGAAGTGCCCTGAAAGAAACACAGAAGTGATGTATAAAAGGTGTTGCTCTAGGGTAAACCCTGAGGTTATAAGGAACTCAAATGGGACAGAAACATTCAAGAACACATTCCATTCTGAGTTAGGCCCAGAAAAGAAACAGCAAAGTATTCACTGATCTCACAGTCTAATAAGAGATGAACAGACAATTGTAACAGTGTAATAAATGCTCAAACTACATAATAGAAAATATGTCACCATGGATATACAAACCCAGACTTGGAGTGTTGGGAGCAGGAAATGTTCTCAGAAGAAGTGATGTTGGGCTCCCCTGGTGGCGCAGTGGTTAAGAATCCACCTGCCGGGCTTCCCTGGTGGCGCAGTGCTTGAGAGTCCGCCTGCCGATGCAGGAGACGCGGGTTCGTGCCCCGTTTCGGGAAGATCCCACATGCCGCGGAGCGGCTGGGCCCGTGAGCCACGGCCGCTGAGCCTGCGCGTCCGGAGCCTGTGCTCCGCAAATGGGAGAGGCCACAACAGTGAGAGGCCCGCATAACGCAAGAAAAAAAAAAAAAAAAGAATCCACCTGCCAATGCGGGGAACACGGGTTCGAGCCCTGGTCCGGGAAGATCCCACATGCTGCGGAGCAACTAAGCCCGCGCGCCACAACTACTAAAGCCCGTGGACCTAGAGCCCATGCTCTGCAACAAGAGAAGCCACCGCAATGAGAAGCCCACGCACCGCCATGAAGAGCAGTCCCCGCTCGCCACAACTAGAGAAAGCCCACGGCCAGCAACGAAGACCCAATGCAGCCAAAAATAAATAAATTAAATTAATTAATTTTTTAAAAAAGAAGTGATGTCTAAGCTGCTGAAGAATGAATAAGAGTTAGCCAGAAAAAGAATGTTGGAAAGAAGAATATTCCAAGCAGAGGATGTACAAAAGCTCAAAGGAGCAAGAAAACATGGCACCTTCTGGAACTTAGAGAAGTGCAGTATTACTGGAGCATATAGTTAGAGATGGGAGGAGCCTGGCAAGGTACGCTGGAGCCAGATCCTGCAGGGTTCTGTAGGACAGAATACAGAGCTGGAGCCCAGTGGAGAGTCCAGCAGACAGTGTGTGGGTCTGATGCCTACGAGAGGGATCTGGACTAGAGATGGAGCCCTGGAGCTGTCCACATGGCGATGAGACCCCAACCTATACAGACCAGAGAGAGAAGGGAAGGGAGGTTTAGACCGTGAGCTATATAACAAAATAATCCATAGTGCCTGGTGTTAGACACAGAAAGTCAGAAGGAGGTATAAGGACCTCCCTGGCAGTCCAGTGGTTAAGACTTCTTCCAGGGCCGGGGGTGCGGGTTCGATCCCTGGTCGGGGAGCTAGGATCCCACACGCCTCGGAGCCAAGAAAACCAAAACATAAAACAGAAGCACTATTGTAACAAACTCAATAAAGACTTTAAAAATGGTCCACATCAAAAATACTCCTTAGGGACTTCCCTGGTGGCACAGTGGTTAAGAATCTGCCAGCCAGTGCGGGGGACACGGGTTCGAGCCCTGGTCCGGGAAGATCCCACATGCTGCAGAGCAACTAAACCCGTGCGCCACAACTACTGAGCCTGCACTCTAGAGCCCGTGAGCCACAACTACTGAGCCCGAGTGCCACAGCTACTGAAGCCCACGTGCCTAGAGCCCGAGCTCCACACAAGAGAAGCCACCGCAATGAGAAGCCCGCGCACCACAATGAAGAGTAGCCCCTGCTCTCTGCACCTAGAGAAAGCCCGCACCCAGCAACGAAGACCCAACACAGCCAAAAATAAAATATAAATAAATTTATTTTAAAAAAAGGAGGTGTGGATCCCGGCATGCTGAACTTGGAAAAATTACCTACAAACTGTTGCCTCTCCTCCCCAGTCTCGATCCTAGAGCACCCTCTGGAGCTCCCTGTGCAGCAACTGTCCTCCGTGCATTTATTAATTTATCAGCCCTCTTCTCCATCTCACCTGGCCTGACGTGTTCATTCTCGCCCACACGGTAGATGTGGGTGACTTGCCCAGTCAGACCCTAGCAGTACTTCCCCTGAGTAACACATCCGTCAACAACAGAGGATGGGCCTGAGGATTGGTCACCTGGAGGTCTCAGTGCAGAGAAACCAGATGCCGCCAGGGGGCAAATGGGGGAGGGGCGGGATGGGGGAGGGGAGGGGATGGGGGCTATGAGCCCACAGTGGAGTGTGAGGGCAGCGAGAGAAAGAAACGAACCGTCTCAACAGTGGAGAAACAGAAAGGTTACATACATTTCTCTGTTCTATTTCCTAGTGACCTTGATTTACTCTTTCATTCACTGACTCATCTAAAAAAAAAAAAATCAGTGAGCACCTTCAGGCCAGGTACTACGTTAAGTACGGGACATACGATAGTAGACAAGATAATGCACGTATCTCTTTCAAAATCAGGGCATCTGTGGTCCCAGAGGAGAATGTCCCCGATTTAAAAGCATTTAACTCCTTGTCAGCAAACCCAAACAAATCACTTTAATTCCACTTTTGAATGTGACCCCAAGTGAGCTGTTTGTTATAAATTAGAAACCGCTGGCAAGAGAGAACAGAGACCAAAAGTTCTCCTTGAAGGGAAATCTAATCTTGATGCCACATTTTTAAAATCAATTACATTTGCTAACTCATGCTAAATTAACCACAGAACAAAGGCTTTAATTCTGCATACTCCTGATTCCTTAACCACTTTGAGGCTTTGAAAAAGAATTCATAAAGACAGCTTAATTTGTCTGACTAAGAAGCTGGGAATAACTATTCAGTATATCAGTATAATTACAGCAACATTAATTTTCAAATTACATACATCAGTAGCAGTAATTAAAAATAACACATACCTAATATTCACTTTTTTTTAAAAGAGTGTTCTGAAAAGGGCATGGCTGAGATGCGAACACGGCCCGCCTGTGCGGGAGGACAGTGCGGTGTGCCCGCTGGACACGCACTCCTGCCATGTGCTCGCCCCTGGAAGCAGAGGCAGAGAATGTTTCTGCAATGGTCTCCAGCGTAACGAAGAAACACAGAAGAAAACAGTCTGCACAATAAAGAGGACTACACGGGCTTAAGAGCAAGATTCCAAATCTTTACTGCTAAATATTTATCCTTTCCAAAACTTTGCTCAGAGTTCAGATTCCTTCATCCAATCCACATATAATTCTAGAAGACCAACGACAGGCCAGGCACCGTGTCAGGCCGGTGCTGGGGAAAGAGCATTGAGCGAGTCAGACTGGGTGAGATGGAGAAGACCACCAATCAACCAATAAATGCAAGAAAGACAATTACTTCAGGAATAGATGCAGGTGGTGCTGTGGGAACAGGAAGAGGGGAAAGGAGGGGCAACAACAGGTTTGCAGGTAATTCTTCGGAGAGTTTGATGGCACAATCTATTTACTTTCAAGTTTAATTTTTAACTTAAAAATGTAAGAATATATAGACATTCAACAGCGAATTTTTTTTAAATGCTCATCCACTCTTTTACTGATCCTGACCACAAAAAAAGTAACTGTAAAACATTATATTTATTCCCAACAGATTAACTTTTTTTTTTTTTTTTGGCCGTGCTGTGAGGCATGTGGGATCTTAGTTCCCCAACCAGGGACTGAACCCGTGCCCCCCTGCGTTGGGAGTGTGGAATCTTAACCACTGGACCGCCAGGGAAGTCCCATAACCCAATATTTTTAATTTATGTTTTCTCAAGAGTCTTAAAAAAAACAAATAACCATATAAAACCACAAGGATGACAGACAATTTAAAAAAGCAAACCACTTCCCTGATGGCAGTATAGCATGGTAATTGTTGAGAGCATGGATTTCAGTATCAGACTAACGTGGTTTTGAACCTGTCTCTGCCATTCACAGGCAGAAAGTCCCTGAAAGTTCAGTTTCTTCACTGAGCTGCTGCAAGGACTGAAGGAAATCGTGCACATAAAGAGGTAGGCATGATGGTTTACACACAGCAATGCTTCCGACGGAGTGAAGAGAGATGATGTGCACAGAGCAGTGAGCAATCTGGAAAGGTCCGCCTTTAACGTTAAACAGCTAATAGTACCCAGTTAATTTCAGCAAAAACAAAAAGATCGTAAGCAGATGGCTTTAGTCTGAAGCTAGCAGCAAAACACCTGGTGGGGACCATATGTGACAACTTGCCAAAATAAAAAGCCTCATAAATTTTAGATATGGGATAAATAACTTTCTACCTGCGGCTGTGTACCGAAAGGTTGCTTATTTCAATTTGCATTTCCTAATGTATGTGTAGGCTGTTTTCAACTTTTGCCAATATGTAACAAGTGACAGGGCTTAATCATCAATACTCGGTTTAAAAAAATCAAAAGAAGCTACGGTCATATACTCCTCAACCATTCATTGGCACTAAATAGTTCCCTAGAGTATCCTCATTCTCTTTCCTTTCTTGGGAAAACACAGCTTGAGACAAGAGGCAGCAGAACCAGCAAGCTCTTCCTATCAACCACAGAACAAAAGTTTCCAAAAGTGGTCCAGTTTCCTGAAAGAGTCATTACTCTTCCCAAAGCCTGATGCTAACACACTTTGACCATCATACTAATTAGAGAAAGCTTTTTGTCAATTGTGGTCCTTAGCTGGATGGTTAATAGAGTATGCTTTTATCTTCAACATAAAGAGGTCTTTTTTTTTTTTTAATTATGTTGTCAGTTGTAATTATAGAAAACTGGGTACAAATGAGATTACGGGATCTATCCTGAGGGGCAACTTAGCACAAGGAAGCTCTGTGTTCCATTCTGGCAAATAAGGTCAGCTGGAGATGTTTTTCCTCTAATTTTAATGAACTGTACAGTGTTTTAAAACACTTTTTTATGAAAGCAACAACCATCAGTGAAATCTGCCTATAACTTAGTAAGTGGAAATCTAAACGTTAAAAGCATGCTCCATTCTAGTCCTAATATGTTTAAATGTGTAAAATATGAAATATTACAAAAATGTAAAACATAATAGAATAGAAAACCATCCACAAGATTTAAGATTTTAATATTTTGCCATAATTTCTTCAGAGTGCTCTTTATTTTTTAAAAAATAAAACATTACAAATAGACCTAAACCCTACTCCAATCCCATTACCATCCCTCCTCCTTCCTTTGCCCCCAAAAGTAACCACAGTCCTGAACTTAGTACCTATTATTCCTGTGCTTGTTTTTGTACTTCTACTGTATTCTTAGGTATCCAAAAACCAGTATACACTAAGATTTCGTCTTAAAACTTCATGTAAATTTTATGTAAACATTAACATACTATATATAACCTTTTGCTACTTACTTTTTTATGTTTCTAGATTTTATGCTTTTTGTTTTTAGGTTTATTGGTGTTCACACATGTAGATGCAGTTACATGCTAATAAATGTGAAATGTGATTCATTCATTTTTTATTGAAGTACAGCTGACTTACAATATTATTAGTTTCAGTACAACATAGTAATTTGATATTTTTATAGATTATTCAAAATTATTATAAAATATTGACTATATTCCCTGTGCTGTACATTACATCCTTGTAACTTATTTACATTATACCTAGTAGTTTGTACCCTTCACCTATTTTGCCCTGACCCCAACCCCTCTCCCCACTGATAACCACGAGTTTGTTCTCTGTACCTGTGAGTCTTTTCCTGTTTTGTCATATTTCTTCATTTGTTTTATTTTTTAGATTCCACATATAAGTGAAGACATATTTGTCTTTCTCTTATTTATTTCCTAAGCATAATACCCTCCAGGTCCATCCATGCTGTTTCAAATGGCAAAATTTCATTCCATTTTTATACAAAGAAAACAAAACACTATTTCGAAAAGATACGTGCACCCCAATGCTATACAATATCTTTGTGCATGTACCCTTGTAAACATGTGCCAGATTTCCCTAAGGCAGATATCTAGAAGTGAAGATGCAGGATCACATGGTATGCAAATATTCAATTTCATTAAATATTGCCATATGGCTTTCCTGCGTTATTGTACCAATTTATATTCTCAAGAGTTTCTGTTTTTCCACCCCCTTGACAGCACTTGGTGTTATCAGATGTCTAATGGTTAGCCACTCTGATGCCATGACCTGGTGTTTCATTGTGGGTTCATTTGTATTTCCCTGACGCTAGAGAAGATGAGCATATCTTCATATATTTATCAGGTTTGGGGTCTTTTGGGAAACGTCTGCTCGTATCCTTCACCCATGTTTCCTCATTTTCTTATTAATTTGTAGTATTACAGATATTTTTGTATATTTTGGGTACCAACCACTTGTAGTTATGTGTGTTGCAAATATCTTCCCCCAATCTGTGTTTTTGCTTTTTTTTAATTAATTAATTTATTTATTTGGCCGCTCCAGGTCTTAGTTGAGGCACACGGGATCTTTGTTGCCACGTGCAGGATCTTTAATTGCAGCATGCGGGATCTGGTTCCCAGACCAGGGATGGAACCCAGGTGTGGTTAAGAATCCACGCTTCCAATGCAGGGAGCAGGGGTTCCATCCCTGGTCAGGGAACAAAGATCCCACATGCCGTGCCATGCAGCCAAAACGAAAAAAAGAGTCACTTGGGGCCTAATTGGGAAACTGGATATTAGATCATATTATGGAATTATTGTAGAATTTTCTTAGTGTAATAATGGCATTGTGATTATGCAGGAGCATGTCCTTATTTGTAGGAGATACATGTTAAAATACCTGATGTCTATAATTTAATTTCAAATGGCACAGCAAAACAAATAAAGGGCATAGGTGATAAATATACAGAATTATGACAAATATTAACAATTTTAAATTTAAACGGTGTGTTCATGGTGTTCATTTTAGTATTCTTCCAAGTTTTCTGTATTTTGCTTTTTTCCATAATAAAAAGTTGTAAAACATAAATTGCATTAACTTTATGGACTGACTTGCAGAAAAGTGTCCTCTACACAATATCTACAAACTGCAGGGCTTTCCATTTGCTTCTATCTTATTTTATGCCCTTCGATAAAGTTGTATAATTTTCCTTGTGAAGGCCTTTTACATATTTGTTAGATTTATTCAAGATAAATTATGATGCTTTTGTGAATGGTACCTTTTTATTTTTTTTAAATAAATTTATTTATTTATTATTTTTTTTAATTTTTGGCTGCGTTGGGTCTTCGTTGCTGCGCTCGGGCTTTCTCTAGTTGTGGCGAGCGGGGGCTATTCTTTGTTGTGGTGCGCGGGCTTCTCATTGCAGTGGCTTCTCTTGTTGAGGAGCACAGGCTCTAGGTGCACGGGCTTCAGTTGTTGTGGCACTCAGGCTCAGTAGTTGTGGCTCGCGGGCTCTAGAGCGCAGGCTCAGTAGTTGTGGCACAAGGCTTAGCTGCTCCACGGCATGTGGGATCTTCCCAGATCAGGGCTCGAACCCGTGTCCCCTGCATCGGCAGGCGGATTCTTAACCACTGTGCTACCAGGGAAGTCCAATGGTACCTTTTTAAAATTGACATGTAGATACTCAACAGGTGAACCACGTAAATGTTTTGATGATTTGTTTTAATACCTGCACTCCTTCTTTAATAGCAGAACTACCCAAAACAATTCAAGTAAGCCCAAACTCAAACCTTTGCAGAGCCCCTGCACAAAAAAGCCTCATTGTTTAATGAGCTGCTGCCTCCACGTCACTGCTTAGATCCAGCTCCTCTCTTACGTTCTCATTCCTGCCACTCTTGTTTCTCGACCCTAATGTGTGTCCCTGCTTCCTTCACAACTCCCAAACTTACATAGTCAGATTAAACTCCTACAAGAATTTTGATCATGCTGTGCTCTTGATCAAATCTCTTCAGAGCCCTCCAAACTGAATGAATATGGCAAGTGTGGTAGGCAGAATAATGGTCCCCCCAGACCTGTCTATAGCCTGGTTCCTGAGCCTGTGAACAAATGAGGTTCCATGGCAAAGGAAAATTAATGTGGCAGATGGAATTAAGGGTGCTAATCAGCTGATCTTTAAATAGAGATGATCTTAAAAATCTTTAAATCCTGGATGATCCAGGTAAACACAATGTCCTTGTGGAAATGGGAGAGGCAGGCAGAAGAGCAGAGTCAGAGGGAGACGTGACTACAGAAGGATGGTCAGAGAGACACAGTACTGCTGACTGTGAAAATGGGGGAGGGGGCCATAAGCTAAGGGGTGTGGGCAGCCTCTAGAAGCTGGAGAAGGCAAGGAAACGGACTCACCACAAGAGCCTCCAGAAAGGAGCACAGCCCTGCCGACATCCTGATTTTAGCCCAATGAGACCTTCTGGACTTCCAACCTACAGCAAAACACTACTACTGTAAGATAATAATTTGTGTTGTTTAAAGCCGCTAGAGTTTTTGGTAATTTGTTACAGGCGCAGTAGAAAACTAATACAGCAACGTACTCCAAAGAGGCTTAGATTCAGGGTGAGACGTTACATTTTTGCCTTTAGATATATTCTTTAAAAAGAGTTTATAGGGGGCTTCCCTGGTGGCGCAGTGGTTGAGAGTCCGCCTGCAGATGCAGGGGTCATGGGTTCGTGCCCCGGTCCGGGAAGATCCCACATGCCGCGGAGCGGCTGGGCCCGTGAGCCATGGCCGCTGAGCCTGCGCGTCCGGAGCCTGTGCTCCGCAACGGGAGAGGCCACAACAGTGAGAGGCCCGCATACCGCAAAAAAAATAAAAATTAAAAATAAAAGAGTTTATAATCTAGTTTATAATTCTGTTGAAGGAGATAAGGAAGGGAGATTTAATATGTTGGCACAGATGAATGGAATCAGTTCTTCACTTCCCATTTGATTCTCAATCTTCATACAATTTCTTATTCCGTTGATCAGAAGCCAGAAGAGAAGAGATACATGGCACCCTGAACTTAATTGAAATTCTATTTTTCAAAATTTTTACTCATTTGTTTCCCCTGAAATAAATATTC
Source organism: Lipotes vexillifer (assembly GCF_000442215.2). NCBI lineage: Eukaryota > Metazoa > Chordata > Mammalia > Artiodactyla > Lipotidae > Lipotes > Lipotes vexillifer. Next base: position 45,090 of record NW_006785931.1, read on the forward strand.
ACCACACACTAGGGGACTCTGGTTTATTAGTGAAAACAGGACTCAGTAGTATAAAGAAGATTACTGCTTTTGAACCTCAAAGCAAAACACAGTATGTTACTCACTAGGATTGCTATTAGCATCTAGAGCAGATCAGTTCTTTCCTGTGCGTGACCGTTCCACAAGCTACTGGACATTAAGCATCCCTGGGCCCTGCACACTAAATGCCAGCTGACCTCCCTCCCAGGCGACCCCGTGTCCCTTGCCAACCAAACACACCCCACGTACACTTCTAAATGCCCTCACCCCGGTCAAGAACTACCCACGGAGTGTTAATTAACAATGAATCTGATCTACTTATGGCAACTTGCCTAGCCTGTTCTAATAAAACTCACTAATGGTCTTAACACACGATTCCAGCAGAATCAGGAATATTTAAGGCAATACAGTTTATAAAGTAACATAATGAGATGATTGGTACAAAGAACAGATAATGGAAATAAACCGGAAATGTTCACTGATTTAGGAAAATAAAAATAGCTGTGGCCCAACATTTGACAAACCAAGAGAAGATATAAATCTGTCATTTAAATAACACCAAAAAAATAATCAGAGCCCTAAGGCTTCTTAAGAATCTCAGACAGCTCCTTTTCTAGGACTATGACTGGGCCTGGCTGGCTACTCGGGCATCTCCAAAAGACCTTACCCTTTATTTCTCACCAACCAACTATTAAGAAACTATACAGGGACTTCCCTGGTGGCCCAGTGGTAAGACTCCTCGCTCCCAATGCAGGGGGCCCGGGTTCCATCCCTGGCCAGGGAACTAGATCCTGCATGCATGCAGCAACTAAGAAGTCTGCATGCCACAACTAAAGATCCCACGTGCCGCAATGAAGACCTGGTACAGCCTAAATAAATAAACATTAAAAGAAAAAGAAACTATACAGAGGACTTCTTGCTACTTCAAAGTGTAAATATGTATTCCTTTTTTAAAAAATAAAGTCAGTGCTTTGGATCTACAATTTTGGTCATTATCTTGCTGGGAAACAAATTAATTTGTGAAGCCAGCTGTGAGGGGTCTGACCATATGCCATGACTCATTGGCACAGAAGCAACCTGAAAAGCTAAGAATATAAGAAGAGCAGGTTTTACCAACTGCTCAGGATACGTTCTTAGAAAAAACTAAAACAGCTCGTAACCCAACAGAAATGAACCAAGAAACAGTAACACATATAGCTTCCTCTGTTGGCTTATTTCCAGCTGACACTGCTCAGCCGAATGGCATCTCAACTTAAATTCCTCTGCTCCCTCCAAAAGATTTCCTCTAAATATCTTTCCATAGAAGGTGCCAAGGACAGTCTGCTGAAAAGAAAGGAATAAAAACGTATTTGTCATTAGCCCAGGAGAGGAGAAGAGAAGCGGGTGGAAAATGGGCCAACAAGAAGGACTTACTGGACAAAAGTAGGTGTTCTCCACGATGTGATGGGCCACCATGCTGTTCTCAGCAGAGAGAGACATGATGAAGAGCAAAGCATCCCGGGCCTGCTGGCCTACAGTCCCCTCCCGGTGAATGAAGGGAATCAGAAGAGAGAAGATGAGGAAGTTGGCAGCCCCTTGGTCCTCGCTAGTGTGGAAGAAGAGTTCCAGGATGGATGGATCTTTGGCAAGAATGGAACAGAGCTGATTGAGCAGGACAACCAGCTTCCCCTCCACAGTGGGGGTGGTTGTTCCTGAACAAGAGCTCAGCAACATCATCAGGGGCTTCAGGATGGGCTTGTGATGCAGCAGAGGCTGGTGGGACTGGGTGATCAACATCTCATACATCTTTAGCTGCTCCATTTTAGTCTCATCAGTAAATTCCCGTCTCAGACTCCAAAGGAAGAGTTTTTCCATGATGTTCTCAGAGACCACAAATTCCAGGATTGGCCCCATGGCAGCATCCCTGGCTTGCTCTTCAATCAGCAAAAAGAGCATGTGTTCTACATAGTTCTGTACAGCACTGGCCTCATCTGGAGGGATGAACCCATATTTTGCCTGGGTGTTCTTCAAGGGGTCATGCTTCTCTAAGATTTTCACAACCTGAAACCAAATCAAACATGTGTCATCCATCTGATGTTTATCATAACTACAAAAACACACCACTGCTAATCGTAGCAAATCTTCATGGAAAATGTAAGAGCCATGACCCCCAACAAGATGCGTGTGAGCATTCTGTGTCTCCCTCTCATGAGAACAAAATGAAGGGGTTAAACTACAGAAAGAAGATGTCTGAAGTTGTTCATTTGTCATAGTGACAAATGTTGGCAACCTAAATGTCAAAGAAAGTAATATGGTCATGTAAATTAAGCTACATGCATTCCTGGGCCTATTATTATGAAGACTATTAAGCAAAATGAAAAATAAAAAACCTGTAAGTGATATACCAGATGAAAAAATAAGTCACTTGTATATAGTTAGATCCATCATTATCAACTATGTCAAAAACACGCAAGTGAAAAAAGACTGAAAAGAAACATGGAAAAACAGTAATCGCTTTTGTGTTCAAAGTAATGACAAGTTCTTAAATTTTTTTCTAAACTGTCAAGAATATAATTCACTTTGTTATAAAGCAGAAACTAAGACACCATCGTAAAGCAATTATACTACAATAAAGATGTTAAAAAAAAAGAATATAATAGTGCTTTCAGGGGCTTTCCCTGGTGGTGCAGTGGTTAAGAATCCACCTGCCAATGCAGGGGACACGGGTTCGAGGCCTGGTCCGGGAAGATCTCACATGCTGTAGAGCAACAAAGCCCACGCGCCACAACTACTGAGCCTGTGCTCTACAGCCCGCGTGCCACAACTACTGAGCCTGTGTGCCACAACTACTGAAGCCCGCACACCTAGAGCCCGTGCTCCGCAACAAGAGAAGCCACCGCAATGAGAAGCCTGCGCAACACAACGAAGAGTAGCCCCCACTCGCCACAACTAGAGAAAGCCCACGCACAGTAACAAAGACCCAATGCAGCCAAAAATAAATAGATTAAATAAATTAATTTTAAAAATAATAATAATAGTGCTTTTAAATTTTAAAATACACTAAATAAGTAAGACTACCCGTGTTCTCCTACAAATAGAGTTGATTTGGAGATTTCAGCAGTGGGACACAGCTCCTCAATGCCCTTGACAGAATAATAGCCCTCTCTCCTCTACCTGGATTGGCACCCTCTTCAACCAAGCATGCATCATTAGGAAGGATGAAAGGAAACGGATGAACTGATGAACAAGTGACACGTACCTAGAAGAATCCCCAAACATACGGCGTATGTTGAAATGTTAAGCACAAAGAGTTTGAATTGTGCATTTTTTTTAAGCCAGAAAAAAACTTTGAGATAACCAATTACAAAATAAAGCCCTAAAGCACAGGGTTTCTATTTGGGGTAATGAAAAAGTTTTGGAAATAGTGGTGATGGTTGCACGACACTGTGAATGTACTTAATGCCATTGAATTATATACCTAAAAATGATGAAGATGGCAAACTTTGTTTTATATATATACATATATATATATTTTACCACCAAAAAAGAAAAAAAGTCTATTAACTGTAAAAAGTAAATAAATCTCATGTGACAGCCCAAGTGTTTCTCTCCCTTACCACTGCTGGCATTTGAGCGCTTCCTAACTCTCTCTGCCCATCAATACTTAATTTCTACTTTGGGACCTGAAAATTAAAACAATTTTATATCTCAACCTCCATTTAACTTCATGACTTGGAATTTCTACGATAATATCCATTCAATTTACTTCCTTTAAAGTGTATATACATGTTAATTTTTAAAAAATCAAACATTTTATCAACATTTTTAACTTGTTCCTTTTTGCCTTTCTGAACTGCATGTTCTGTGGAATATGTTTAATTTCTGCCATACCCTCCCAGCCCAGTTCTAGGACATGCTGTTACGTGTTCTGGTATTTAGGTTATAGAATTTTTGCAAGTCACTGTGGAAGCTGGCAAAGGTACAAGGCTATGTCAGCATTCATGAGCAATGAGGGAAATTTATTTCTCAGGGAAAAGTCTAAGTTTTTGCCCTGGCAGAAGGAGAAAAAAGGAACCTTTATAGACTAGGCTAGTATATCCTTATGAATGAGTAGATTTCCACAGAATCTGCAATCTCCATCAACTTCCATTATAAAATTAAAAATACTGTCAGGACAAACATCACCCCAACACCCCTGAGTTGACAATGTCAACAAGGAAGCCCTCAGTTAGCCACTACCCAGGAGGTACACGGCTCAGTGACTGGTGGTCTGGGTCTCCCGACTGGCCATCCCCTCTCCTTGGCTGCGCGGGGACTGCAGAGTGCCCCCACCATCCCCCAACCTCCAAGAAGCCCTCCAGGACTCCTCGCAGGCCTGAGTACCTCTCTGGTAGAAATGCTGGGACCTACTGTGCTCCTTTCCCTTGGCTCTGGCCTTGACATCTCACAGTGTGGGGCTGCAGTACCACATTTGTCCAAAAGGGGACTCCACCTCAACACAGCATGCTCTCCAGCCCCGAAGCCCCAACTTCAAGGCTCCACAATCTGAAGAACAGATTAGCTCTACATTTTACCAGTTCTATAATTTCAAAGTCCACATATTGAGTTTACTTATGAGAGCTATCTATACAGCTAGGCCTCGGGGTAGAAAAGTAATTATACTTGTCATGTGCGCTCAGACTGTCTAAACTACCTAAAATTGGGACTGTGCATTATACATTGATAGTGGCACAGCAAATTAGCTCAATCTTTCTGGAAAACAATCTGGCAATATGTAACAGAAGCTATAAAGTCGTTCCTGCCCTTGACTTGTTAATCTCACTTTGGGGAAAATGCCGAAGGAAACAACACAAAATAATTTGTTTTAAAATGTTCACACCAATGACATTTTCAGTAATGAAAAGTAAAAATATTATTGACCCAAACGGTCAAGAATAAGAGAATTATAATCACAATGTTACATCACTATACACTAAAGCTATTAAAAATAAACACTAAGTGAATCATATCATTACATGCCAAAATATACAAGAAATAATTTAAGTTAAAAACTAAATATATTGATAAATAGATGTATGATTAGAAGTGAGTCTGAAAAGATACAAATGAGATTTTAAGGTTAATTAGTTCTTCTTTCCTGTAAATTGATCTAATAAATAAAAACAAAAACAAAGTAATTTTGTACTAATATCTAAGAAAAGGATCAAAACATGGAGTTAAAAACAATAATTCTCAGAAATTCCTAAGCAATATAAATTTTTACATATGCATAGGTATTTATACTATATGCATGCCTGTAAATATTTATAAAATATCTAAATATATATATGTCATGTAGACCAAAACTATTTACATGATCACAAGCTACATTTTTATCATGAATTAATCTTCACTTATTTATTCAAATGCAGTCCTCTGCAAAAAGACCTACTTTTGGTGGGGGTGGGGAGGGCGGTGGCTATGAAAAACCTAAAAAAGATTTCATTCTGAGATTTTTATACAGAATGTAAACTATTCAGCAGCTTTTAAAATGAAGCATCTCTCTCTACCCCCTTTATAGAAGCTCTTCTACTCCGCCTTCTGGGTTCATGGGCAGAGAAACATGAAAACAGAGCTGTAATAACCCACTAAGACAGAAGGTTTGTTGATCATTTGGAACACAGCCCTTTACTCATTCCCATCCCTGGCCTGGAGGTTTTCCTGCCTAGAAGATGGGTGTGTTACAACCAGGGCCTGTGAGTCATGGAAAACACAATGCTCAGCAAAGTGCTGATTATGCCTGTGTTGCCACTTGTCCTTAACCTCCCTCCTTAGGTGTCAGGACCCTCCCAGGCCACCTCCCTCTCCCTTCCAGGCAGGCACACCCATGACCTGCTTTTACAAGTGGGCTCTCCGGGCCCACACCCTGGGCCTGGTTCCCATCCTGACAGGGAATGCCTAGGAAACTTCTTGGCTAGAGCACAACTGGCATTGAAATGCCAAAGATCTTCTGTTATGATGTCCCAAGTTAGCTGCCCAGGTGGTGTCATAGTTCTTTCAGTTTCTGTAAGCTGATTCCTGATGTGACCTCGATTTTTCCTTATTTTTTCCCTTGGGTCCTCTTCTCACATCACTCCCACCGAAGTCCAATATTCCTGGGCCCGAGTTCTGCTTGCTGGGATCTACTATGGATCCATGATCTCATGCTGCTTCCCCAGGCCTGGCCCTCTCCTCTGATTCCCCTCTATCTTATACTCTCAACCTTCCCTCCAATCCCCCAGCTCTGGCTGCTTCTCAGCTATATACTCTCAGGCTCAGGGATTCAGTTAAGGGGAAAAAACACAATTATGGTGGCTGGAGAGATACAAGTAGGAAAATACAGTTTGCAAATATTTCCTTTACTAAACAATTTCCTTCATTAGGCTAAATAGCATTTAACAAACTGATCAACCCCTGATAAACCCCACACGCATTAAGTCGCTCATTAAGTATGTAAGCCAGCTGAGATCAGATACAGCACTGTAAATGGTTTACCAATCATAGACAGGCATTTGTTGATCTACAAACTTTAACATATATAAGCTGGGGTGTGTGTGTGTGTGTGTGTGTGTGTGTGTGTGTGTGTGTGTGTGTGTGTGTGTGTGTGTGTGTGTGTGTAGAAAATTCATGAGCCTAGATCACATATTGTGACTCTAAAAAGAAAAAAATGCACAAAAAATAAAGAAAAAAGAAAAAGAAAAAAATACACAAAAAATCAATAGTGTGAACAATGGTATACAAATTATCATCTGACCAATACAGCTAAATTTTAACCTAACTTCAAAGTCATTTGACCTATAAATATGAGGATCATTGGAGATCAATAAGATGAACAAATAGCATATTTCTTTCATTAAGGAATATCAGCTACTGCTATCCTTAGCTACAACGATGCCCCCCATCACTCAGTGATAATGGGCCTGAATTTCAAATATTCACCAATTCTAAATAGGAAGTTCAAATGCTTTCAGAATGAAAGATATACATAAATCACATAATCACACCTCAAGCTAACAATTATTCTTCATGATAAACACAAGTGTTTCTCTGATGGAGCTTTGACTCCATCTGACTATCATTCTGTTTCTTATACACATGCATATATCAGTAGATGACTATTTATGCTACTTTGGTTAGAGCCTAGTTACTTCAAGGAAGTCACGTGAGTACAACCCATACTTCCAAATCCTCTGGAATGCTAATTTAAAGTGGCACTGTGGGGCCTCCCTGGTGGCGCAGTGGTTGAGAGTCCGCCTGCCGATGCAGGGGATACGGGTTCGTGCCCCGGTCCGGGAGGATCCCACATGCCGCAGAGCGGCTGGGCCCCCGAGCCATGGGCGCTGAGCTTGCGCGTCCGGCAACGGGAAAGGCCACGACAGTGAGAGGCCCACATATCGCAAAAAAAAAAAAAAAAAAAAAGAATAAAGTGGCATTGTGGAAAAAACCAAGTTCCTAAGCAACATTTTCCATCACACAGACGAAGGACAGGATTTAGTGATCAAGCCAAATTCCACTTAATGTACCAAATTAACTACAACAAAAGTACGTTTCCATCCAGTCCCTGTTTATTACTTAGCAGCTGTGTCTTTCGATTTAGGGTTATTTCTTATACACCTATTCCCGTGGGAGACCTTTACGGAGTCATTTCTTCTCATATTAAGATAACGGCCTAATAATATATGTGTACTTGCAGAACTTGGTTAATGTCAGCTCCAATCCTGAACTACAGAGATGTGTCTACATCTGGAATTAAACCTGATAAAGCAGAAACTATACATGCCATACTTCCTTGGGACCAAAGTAGTCTAGTAATTACTCTAACACAGAAACATGGTAGGAGCATCAGTCAATAAAATAACATAGTAACCTAACCCTTAAGTTAGGTATATATATATATATATTTAATTTCAGTATCAGGGGAGGGACTGAAGAGTAATGATACATGTAATAATATTTCAGGGAACCCTGTAATTCCAACCACAACGAAAACAGACTTATCACCGAGCATACAGTGGGAGAGCTTCTGACTTCTCAACATGTTCAACCACTTTAGAGTCTAATAGAGGCACAACTCCATGCCCTGGCCCTCTAAAGAAGCATAGCTTTTGTTCTGCTTTACTTTCTACTGTGAAGTTTAGAGCTACTTGAAAAGCTGAGAAGAGAGACATACATTTTTTAAATGTTAACAAACATCACTTTACTAAGATACTGAGAAGGTTAATCAGAGTTCTGTAATATTTTCTAACTTTTCATCTCTCAAAGACTTCATGTAATTTCTCTCTGTCATTTAGTCTATGACAAGGCACAGACCAAAAGAGTGAAGATGAAGAGAGTGAGGGAATGAGTGTCACAGGGAACAGACTGGAATGCAGATCTCAAAGCCATGTATAAGTGCCCTTTGCTTCTTTAATGGAGTCAGGCTACTTGGAGCTCTATACAGGTTACCATACATAGGACATATTGTCTATTTTTTATTATTGTAGGAGGACATTTGACTTACCTAATCCAGGTGATTCAGTTTTTTCTCATCCCCATCCCCTTCCAAGAAGAAAAAGGCTACTAAATCCACTAGCTTTTCTTTATCCATCACCATTACTCTATCTGAACTCTGAAATGTTCTTAGCTCAAAAAATTGTATAATAGCTTGTATTTGGAGGCTGAGGGTGGTAAGGAGAAGCTTTGCACCATTAACAAGCACACAGAAATGTGCATGTCCAATTGATTTTTTTTCACCTCTGTTCTCCTGGCTTTAAGAGCAGACACCATTTAGTACATAACTAATACTGATTCGGTATGTGAAAGGAGAGGATAGAGAATGAATAGAGCAAGGGCCATGAAGTTTCACAAAGTAAAAATGTGCCATTAAGGATACCTAGTGTGGGACTTCCCTGGTGGCGCAGTGGTTAAGAATCCACCAGCCAATTAAGGGGACACGGGTTTGGTCCCTGGTCCAGGAGGATCCCACATGCCATGGAGCAACTAAGCCCGTGCGCCACAACTGAGTCTGCGCTCTAGAACCCGTGTGTCACAACTACTGAGCCCGTGTGCTGCAGCTACTGAAGCCCATGTGCCTAGAGCCCATGCTCCACAGCAAGAGAAGCCACCGCAATGAGGAGCCTGCATACCGCAATGAAGAGTAGCCCCCGCTCACCGCAACGCAGCGGGGAAAGCCCACGCGCAGCAGTGAAGACCCAACACAGCGAACACAAACAAACAAACAAAAAGCAACAACAACAAAAGAATACCTAGTGTGTGTGTGGTGGCGGGTTAGTTCACATGGCAATATATTTGGGCAGTTTGTTATCTGATGGACCAATGCTTCTTACTTCTTGCTCTCTCTTCCATTCAGAAGAAGCAAAGGCAAGAGATAAAAACAACAGTCTACTAGACTATAAAGCGTTCTTACAGACTACTACAAAAATTAAACATTCTCGGGGCTTCCCTGGTGGCACAGGGGACGTGGGTTCGTGCCCCGGTCCGGGAAGATCCCACATGCCGCGGAGAGGCTGGGCCCGTGAGCCATGGCCGCTGAGCCTGCGCGTCCAGAGCCTGTGCTCCGCAACGGGAGAGGCCACAACAGAGAGAGGCCCACGTACCGCAAAAAAAAAAAAAAATTAAACATTCTCTTTCTCTCCCCAACCCCCTCCCCTCAAAATCACTGATCATTAAATGCAAGTCTAAGGTTCTTACTGGTAGCAATTTATAGCAAATGTTTTAATATTAGTATATGTTTTCCAAGTCTCCTAGCTCTTCTAAAGTTGCATTAACCAGGCGGAGGGATGTTCTAGGCAGAAAGAAGAGGAAGTGCCTAAGGCAGAGAGGCATGAAACAGCATGAGGTGCGCTGCCAGGAGAGGGGGTGGCTAGGAACTCCAAGAAATTTTGCATTTCTGGAGACTAAATGAGAGACAAGGAGTGAAAGAGGCCACGACATAAAGAGCCCTATCTGCCATCCTGGCCTGTAGGTGGCCAGATGCCACTGAAATGTCCAACTACAGGAATGCACCAGA
>NW_006785931.1:55123-66936 GCF_000442215.2 Lipotes vexillifer
TTCGTTGCTCTGTCTACTACAGCACAAGATGGCAGCTCAGAAGACAAGAGGACGTACAGGCCAGAGGCTACTTCCTGGAGCCTGGATTCTCCAATGTTAACTATTCCTGGATGTCCACTATAGAACTATTCTGAGGATAACGTGAGAGCACTGGACCCAGGGACCGGTTTGGAAACTCAAGTGCACCACTGGGCCACTCAAGGTCTCTCCCCGGCGACCGCCCCTGAATCTCGGACTGCCTCAGATGGTGCCTCGGATGATGGATGGCTGTATAACCAGCTGTCCCTGACAGACTGCGAAGTGTAGGTGGGTAAGCGGGTATCCTTGACCACGACTCAAGGTCTGAAATAGAAGCTCCTAGTGAACAGGAGAACAGAACCTGCCGAATATATGTTAATTATGCTGAATTTGTCCTGAAGTATCCTAACAAACAGAAGCACTTTGGACACCACTGACTTTTGTTGCCTTCATTTTCCCTAACTTAACATCTGAAAAAGCATGGTACTTGCCAGCTAATGGAACACTGGTAAATAGAATGCTGTCACCCAGTTCTGTCTACACATTTCCTACCAGCCTTACAGTTTTCTTGGGTTGCCTCAGGGGAACCCGGGGGCTACGTCACACTAGTCACAGAAGTTTGTGTCAGATTGTAGCTCATTTCCCAACCCTCTGCAACTGCTCTTCATCCGCCCCCAGCCTGAACAACTGACAGCAAAGCGCTAATGCATGAAACTCCAAAAACAATAAGTAGCCCTTACTTCTATCAGCTGAAAGTCTCATTCCTTACCTCAAACTTAGCCCCACAGCTCTGCCTTGCCCTGACTTCCTCACCTTTTTTATTTCTAACCATCCAAAAAAGGCAAAGCTGAGCATTTGGTCCTAACACCCCTTCTCTAAAATGTTCTTTTCCTTTCTGTCATCAAATCCTCTTCCCACAGTCAAGCTAACAAAATCCCACTTCCCGGATTTCACAGGCCATTTCCATCTGTAATAGTCCCTTCCCTTGACTTAATTCCTGTGATCAATATTATTCATTTTATAATAATGTATCTCACGTTGTCATCCAAACCAGCTTATACATTCCTTAAAAGCCCAAAGGAAGGCTTATACATTTCTACGTCCCACCTGTGATGCCCACAGTGAGGTAGCTGAAGTTTGGGCTCAGTAAATCTCCATTTAACAATACAGTTGGTCCTCCGTATCCGCGGGTTCTGCACCTGCAGATTCAACCAATCATGGATCGAAAATATTTGGAAAAAAATTTCAAAAAGTTCCAAAGAGCACAACTTCAATTTGCTGCACACTGGCAACTATTTACATAGCACTTACATCGCATTTACACTATTCACATAGTATTTACACTGTGTTAGATATTATAAGTAATCTAGAGATGATTTGGAGGATGTGCAGATGTGCGTAGGTTATACGGAAATATCATTTTATATAAGGGACTTGAGCATCCACAGATTTTGGTATCTGCTGGTGTCCTGGAAATCATCCCATACCTCACAGACACCAAGGGATGACTGTAATCACATTGACATCGACATGAATTTCTTCAACCAGTATTTTTATTCATAAAGGTAACAGTAAGGCCCTCAAGAGCCTTTGGAACTAGAGAGAGACTGAGGGCATTTTCCAGATTTATTTAAAAGGAAAAATTAAGACTAAAGGGGTAAGAAACTAGGCCAAAGTTAAAGAAATGGCTGAAACGATAATGAGACCAAGAGTGTACCCACTTTATGAAAGGAAGTGTTTAATAAACTAAACCCCAATCCCTCTGACAAAGTAATCCTTACCCTCAACTCAATATTTTTCTGCATTAAACAGAGGGTGGTACGCATCGGCACTAATTAATTATCTGGAAAATTCCTGAATTACTTTCTTCCCATTGCTAAAGCAGATGTGCCCTTAATATCCAAAGCAAACCCATTAAGACTATAACAGTAAAAAGTCAGAGAAGGGGAAATGCATAAAAAAATCTTGGAAGCTTTACACTGGATACTGACAAGAAGCCACAAAGTGTAAATGACCCAGAAGCAGAACTGATTTTGTTTTTTATCTAAACTGTGTCCCCTTACAATTGCTGTGATTTACAGGCTCAATGCTTTAACCCATGGGCTGTTTCCGGCCACAGGAAGGAACTGGGTGGTCATTAAAAAACCGTCACATAAATAGCCACTTACCAGCTCACCTGGGGAGTGTAATGTTGTACAAGTAGTAAAGAATGCCAATTTTATTTATTTTACTACTTGTAAACTCCCTGAGGAAAGGGGCCAGCTGGTAAGTTTCCTGACCATTCAACACTTAATTATTCATACAAGCAGATCAGAGAAGAGTCACAGAGAAGTCAAAATGAATAATCAAAACAACTTTTATAATCAGCTTTGTAATGAATTCAGATACTTCCAGGCACCTTCTTTCTTTAAATGAATAGGGACCACCAGCCTGAAAAATGCTAGAGCACAGAGGTCAAATACGCTGGTCTTGGAGTCATGGGACCAAGGTCTCAGTACTTGATTGGAAACTCACTAGTCGTATAATCTCAAGCAAGCTATTTAACCTCTATAATTTTCCATTCCCTCATCTGTAAAATGAGGAACCTAAAACCAACTGCCTTACTGGTTTGCGGAGAAGATTAAATATAAGGTATTTGATGAACTCGGCACAGCACTTGGCAAATATTTAATAAATATGTATTTTAGTATTGGTAGCGTTTAAGGACTGAATGGAAATCAGCAGGGAGGAGGGAAAGAAAGAGGATGTACTCATGGTCAAGTGTATTGCAAAGTGAAGGACAAGTCACTTGAAGGTCAACTGCTACTCTTATAAAAAATATCTGAGGAACATGCATGTCTCCTAATTGCTTTCGTGAAAACCAAGGTTTTTAACCAACTACCTATTCTAGGAATGCAAGCAGAGAAATTTGCTTTTCTTCCTACCTGAAAGGGTTTCCTCCCTATGTTTTCTGGAAGCCCACGTGTCACACAGGTTGGGAACCCTGGTTCAGTGCAATAGAGGCTTCTAGGGCTACCTAACCAGCAGAGAAGGTGGAACTCATACATTACCTGCGCCCAGTGGTTTTCAAATACAATCATGCATGTTTCTGGGTCAACTCCCTGCAAGCTCACAGCCTGCCGGAGTTTGCCTTCTGTCGCAACCGATGACATCATAAGCCTTCAAAAACGAAATGCTTCTAAGTCATATTTAATTTTCATGAAAATTTGGTAAGCAGTCACTAACTTTCAAGTGTCACAGTAGAAATGTAACTTCTTCACATTTCGTTGTCACCTTCAAAACCTGTAATGACAATAACAAAAAATGCATCCCATTACATTCATATATTAAATAGGATACCGATTTAAGTTAAAATCAAAACACAGACATTCTCAAAATCTAACACTGAGCAAAATATCAACAAAGTAGACATTTATACTCAACCTAAAGCCTTTCTTCTGTTTTCTCTCACTTTGCTACTAAATATATAAAATAATGATGCTACCAAAGCTACATGAATAAATTAAACAATTATTGGATTTATTCTCTCCACTATCACCAACCACAACCCCCTAGATTATTATTCCGTATCACTCAAATCTAGTTTCCAGAAGCAATAAACTATGATAGCAATGTTAGTGGTGTGTAGAAACACCCAGAAACAGGAAAATCGTTAGTTAATAGTGACTGAAATAAATGCCTTGATGTAACTTAGGGGAGTTATAACACAGCACCCAGGCTCCTGGGTCCAATAATACCAATTATTTTAATCAATGACTGTCATAATGGAATAGAAAGCATTCTCAGTCATTTCATGGCTACAACCTAAGTTAAGGTTTCCAGCTTTCCTGAAAAATAAGAGAATTCCAAGTAACCTTGACAAGTCAGATAGAAATGATCCATCAAAAACAAGAGAGTGCTTACTTGGTGTGAGGACAAGGCAGCAGCGCACTTATCAATGAAAAATGAGTTATGTGGACAAAATATGAAGAAAGCCTGACTCCAACAGGGCCAGTGGGGAGAAAAAAAGATACTGGGGTCATAGAGTATACAGGCAATGTGATCCAGTTGTGTGGTGCTAACTCTCTGACAAAAGCACTAAATACTGGTATTATTATCTTAGATTCATCAGCCCAAAAAAGGACTGGGGACAGTTCAAAATGTTATTTGTTTAGTGTACAGACTAGAGAGAGTTCAGAGAAAAGTAATTACATTATAATTACCAGAGCACTGGAAAACAAAGTCCATGATAAAGTTTCCAGACTTGTAGTACCAAAAGATTCAAAAAAAAAAAAAAAAAAAAAAAAAAGAGGCTATATTTTCAACTGAGTAACATGAAGGGTATTACAAGGAGAACCACTGATCAACTATTCCTTCTATAAACAATAAAATGTGAGACAGGGGACTTCAGGTGATGATTCAGGTTAGACTTATTGATCAAGTTCTTTGTGGGAAGAGGAATTAAACACTGGAAAATAGTTAAAGGAATATTCAAAACAAGTACTTCTGTTGGGGGCGTAGAAGACTGACCAATCAACATTAAAAGATCTTTATAATAAATTTTAGTACATAAGAAAAGAAAACATGTAAGAATTAATAATTTTGGGAAAAGAAACATTTTTTAAGGAGAATGATGGGGGATTAAGGTGTGTGGAAAGAGGGAAGCCTGTTAGAAGGAGGACTGCATAGATATTGTAAGTGAAACAGTTTCCATGTATCTTTCATGACTATGTTTTATTATGTAAATTGGTGAATTCCCCAACATATAATTCTTAATAATACAAATGTGTTGTTTTCTTTTTTTTAAATAAATTTATTTATTTATTTATTTATTTATTTATGGGTGTGTTGGGTCTTCGTTGCTGCACACAGGCTTTCTCTAGTTGCGGCGAGCAGGGGCTACTCTTCTTTGTGGAGCACGGGCTCTAGAGCACAGGCTCAGTAGTTGTGGCGCACAGGCTTCGCTGCTCTGTGGCATGTGGGATCTTCCCGGACCAGGGCTCAAACCCATGTCCCCTGCATTGGCAGGCGGATTCTTAACCACTGTGCCACCAGGGAAGCCCAAATGTGTTGTTTTCAGTAAGACATTGTCCATTACCAACATGGCCCTTTGCCACTGAGACGCATGTTATACTGTGCCCAACTGGTGTTTTAAAAATCAGGAGTGTCTGCCCATGCACGCAGAGTATGTGTTCCCAGTCTCTCTCTCTCTCTCTCTCTCTCTCTCTCTCTCTCTCACACACACACACACACACACACACACACTCCCTGTGATCCTCCCACCACTCTCTTGACCTCACTTTGGTTCGCAGGCTAGCCCTTCTAGAGGGTATCTCATTGTGCAACCCTGTTTTAAGTGATAAGAGATAAAACAAGTTCTGATTCAACTTCCTTGTTGTCCTAAACACTACATTTCTTTGAAAATGTCAAGGTCTCTTATTCAGATGGTGTAATGATAATAACGAAGAAAATCAGAGTGTCTGGGTTTATCCCAGAGGTTGAAAAAGTAGAAGACTCTCTGAGATGCCTTCCAGCTCTAGGATTCTCAGATTCTTCTTCGAAGGTATGAAGGGAACATAAATCATGCCAATTGCCTCTAAATCAAAAACAGTAAGATGCTCTCTAAGATTCTTCACATTAGTTCTCAGAGGGACTTCACATGCAATCTTTTCAGATAGCGAGACCGCAGTACAGACAGGATAAATTTCTTAGCCGAGGCCAAAAACTTACAAGTCAGTCTTGATGGAGACAGAAATGTCTCTGGACTCCTAGTCCAGTGTTCTTTCTACAAACTGTATTCTCCTTGCTCCTGGCCATAATCCCTAGCCCTAGTCCCTTAAGGAATCTGTATCTTCTCTGAGAAAAGTACATCTCACTTGGTTGATGCTTATCCAATCATACTCTTGAGGCAGATGCCTGAAAAATCTAAATATGCCATGAATATAGAAACCACAACATCGAGAGAACCTGGGAGAGAAAGCAGAGGGGGAGGCAAGTCCAGCAAGCCACGTTTGGGAAGCGAAAAGCTATTGCAGGAGACCCTGCCAAAGAAAACACGACCTAAGCATCCAGAAGCCACTCTCTCTCTCATTCCCAGGTTAAAGTGGTAAAGCACTGGCGTGTCCCCAGGGCAGTGTGAAAACGAAAGAGATGGCTCCATATTCATGAGCGATGTTTAAGGACCCATTTCCTCAAGCACCAAGGTTTTCAACATATTTCTGCATTTTCCTGTTATCAGCTTTTCCTTTTTCCAATTCCAAGCATTTTACTTAACTCTCAGACAACAGCTAAAAATCCCAAATGAAGAAAACGGAAGGACAATACTAAGCAAAAGGCTGTGAGCAGGTAGGAGAGGCTGCAGGTGCTAGATCGTGTGCTTATGGCATGTGGCATCGCTGGATGTCACCGCTTCTTGCCCTCTGCTCTCTTCAGCCTAAGGCATCTGAAGTTGGGAATAGTTAGCGTAAAGCTTGCTGCTCTTGGCACACATGCAGCCTGTTCTGCCCATAAATACACACATGCACATCAACTCGAATTTCATGCCTGAGAGAAAGCTCTAGAAATTGTTTAGCCCCTAACAAGTGATTTTTTTTCTTTCTTCAAACAAACCACCAACAAAAAAAAAATACCCAAAGGACTCTTCCCACAGTGGTTGCATGTGGTATTGTGGTACAGTTGTTGAGGTTTTTGGTCTTGGGGGGAAGAGATGAGCTATCAAAATACATGTATGTATTATGTATGTACGTATGAACGTACGCTGAGATATTAGCGCAGTTTCTATACTTCAAAGACAGAACCGACTATATTATTTCCAAAGACATTACTGAGTGGTCACATTTATATATCTCATTAATATTATATATAAAAATATTTTCCATCAATAAGGAGGGAAAAATTCTATTAAATATTGTTGAAGACAGAGATAACTGACATAAGAATTACCTATATTTTTATTTGCCCTTTTTTGAAAGTATATGATATCTTTTATTTGACTATGAAAAAAGCACAAGCATATGCTTCCATATCACAGAATTATAAAATGTACCATATAATCATAAAAGCCTAGATCCTAGTCATCTAGATCATACCTCTTTCCAATGTAAAAATTCCTTCTACCTCCCTCCCAGACAGACATCTTATCTAATTTCAGACCCTCTCAAAAACTACAATACTTAGGAGAGCTGTAAATGGGTCAAAATCACATTTTTTCCTGAACTACCAATGACTATATTTTAATATAGCTTACTATCAGGCTGGACTTATAATGTATACGTTTTGGCATTTAATTATATATTATTTCATACCATCCTTCAATTCTTTTACATAGTTAAATATAATATCCTCTAATAATGGACTATAAAAAAAAAATCCTGAAGGGAAAGAAGTGGATGGCCACCTTAAGAGAGACACAGCCAAGGGAACATTTTTATTAAGGGAAAGGTGATCATATTTGTAGGTCTCATGAGAAGGAATCAACGAACATGGAGAATTTGAAGATACCAAAGAAAAAAAAGGGGGGGGGATTTTGATGGGGCAAGAGGAGGAGAAAGGTGAGGTCAAGAGCACAGTTAGGGGCTTCCCTGGTGGCGCAGTGGTTGAGAGTCTGCCTGCCGATGCAGGGGACACTGGTTTGTGTCCCGGTCCGGGAAGATCCCACATGCCGCGGAGCGGCTGGGCCCGTGAGCCACGGCCGCTGAGCCTGTCCGGAGCCTGTGCTCCCCAACGGGAGAGGCCACAACAGTGAGAGGCCCGCGAACCGCAAAAAAAAAAAAAAAAAAAGAGCACAGTTAGGAGAGGCCTAGAGAAAAAAGAGAAGCACGGCCGAGTCTTTTCATAGTGAGTCACCAAATCTTGAACTGGATGGAAAGGCTCCCTTCCTACCTCTCCTTCTCCTTCCCTCCTGATATTCCTCTGGTTGGTTTCTGGAGACAGTCAGAGAGGATAGGTGGATTTAAAGTGGGGAACAAAGCACCAGGGCTAAGAGTTTTGAGCTCAGTTCTCCAAGAATGGAAGTCAGAAAACTCAGGGACTTAAGCTTTGACTGGGAGACAGGGCCCAGGACTCTTAGCTCCAGCTCTAACCAGCAGGAGACTCTTGGTTTGGAACCTTGCTTCGGGGAGCAGTTAGGACTAAATGATTATTTCTTAGGTCCCTCCCAGCTCAAAAGTCATCATTTTACATACTCTTTTGCAACTGTTATACTAATTGGGGAGGGGTAATCAGATAATCATTAAAGGAGGATAATGGCCATGGTACAAAAATCTTTGAAAGAATTCTAGTTGTAAACAGGATTCTACCTGTATTCTTTCATGATTAATGCATATTTCACTTAAGGAACCTAAAGCACAGAAATCAACCATCTCAAATATAATTTGTGTTTGGTTTGTTTTTTTCCTGAGCAACTGCCAGTAGAAAAACTCATTGCTTTAGAATGCACTTCAGAAGGCTCTGAATTGGCTGCTATTAAATACATAAAGAGTCTATTACTGTAAATAAATGTGCTTATCAAGTAAAATTCCATCTAAGGGTGAAGACTCTTCAAATATTGGGAAAACCTGAAGAGACGGGAACCCTGTGCCCTCAACTATAACTAATAGCAGTGGGGGGAATTCATTTTGGGTCAGACTACCTCAGACAACCTCTACTTAGAGCCTAATAAAATCCTATTAAGACTATATCCTCCCTGTTCTCTAATCCTCTGGCCCAGTTTCCTTTTCTCTCTTGCTGTCGTATCACATGGCAATGCTGGGCTGCTGGAAATAAAGCCAGCATCTAATAGCCCCGACTCTCCTGGACCTTGTCCTAAGACTCCCTCAACTTGTTGGCTCATTCATTGTTCACTATCCATCATCTCAGTAAAGTACACCTTGTTTTGTTCCCTCAAGTTGTAGGTCACCAGTTAACACAGAGGGTGTACACAAAGAAAATTCTTGCAACCTGTGCATTCCAAATGGTTTCAGGCTTTGATAAATGCATGCCTCAAAATAGTAACCAGACTGCAGAAAACTGTTATTAATGCCATGAAATAATTCCACCATGTTTTACATCTTAATTTCACTAAAATAAGCTGCCAGCCAACTAGGTCATACCCGAGTGCCATGCAAGTGACTGGTAAACAGAATAAATGGAGAAGAAAAATTAAAATTAATATTCAAAACATACCTAAAATTTGTTATGGGACTTAATTTTTTAGGCTGCTTAAGAAACTAAACCCCTAGTGGCAAAGATTTGGAATGTAAAAATTATAGCTTTTGAAAATTGTAGCAAGTGAATGGTGACTGAACAGGAAAGTCTCTTATACACATGGAGTAATTTGTCAAAACGTGAAAACTGGACCACTCTTGGGCAAAGTCTCCCCAACAACCCAATCAATCACTATCATCTTGGTAGTATGCACCGTCCTGTCACATCACTATCTTGATGAAAGCTATTAAGGGGCAACTCAGTTACAATATCTGCCATAAAACCCTAAAATTTAGCTAAGGTAAATTCAGAGATAAATTTATCTGACAAATTCTGTGGGGTAGTATTTTAAAGCAGAGATTTGAGGTAGATGCTTGGAATCTCTCTCTAAGAAGAACTCTCTCATACTAATGAAGCTCTTCTCAAGAAATGTTCCTGGATAAAAAA
This sequence comes from Lipotes vexillifer, assembly GCF_000442215.2. Lineage (NCBI taxonomy): Eukaryota > Metazoa > Chordata > Mammalia > Artiodactyla > Lipotidae > Lipotes > Lipotes vexillifer. The sequence goes on from NW_006785931.1 coordinate 64,751, forward strand.
TATGTAAGTTTTTGACCAACATGTCTTGGTCACTTTCCCTGGAGAAGTAGGTGCCTTTGGAAAGTTATGCTGTTTAGTCTAATACTTGTCTTTGCAGCTCTATTAATCAGAATTAGTTCCCTACCAGCAGCCTTTCAAATGCCTTTATGTGAAAAATTTCAAATATGCAACCTGCACTGTAATTAAGATGATGTGATGATTCTCTTTTGGAATAGCAACATGAAAAGATCTTTTCGAAAATGTCCTTCATCCATGCATGGTTTAAGACATACTAAGTGCAATGAGTGTAGTAACAATAAAATTCCATATACGCCCACGAATCTCACAAATTGTGGGCATATTTTTCTGGAGAGAGGTGGCTATAGTTTTCAGCCAATTCTAAAAAGGGTCCATGAATTTCTTCCCTTCAAAAATGTTTAAAAGCCTCTTTAAAGATGCATTCATTGTAAAACCATGAAGAGTCCCAAAACAGAGACTAACAGCCAGTTCAGATTCTAAAGGTGTTACTGAAGAGACAGCCATGGAGCTTTTGTGACTTCGGTGATACAAAAAGTTCCACTTCAGCAGCTTGGGGGTTGTTCTAGCCTGTGAGTAACCATGATCTTGAGTAACAATCAGGGCAGGCCTCAGTGCCTTACAAATTTCATGGCTGGTTAGATACTTCCACTCCAACTCAAAACACTGCAAGGTGTGGCATCAGAGGTACAAAGTGATTAGCATTTATTATAATGTCAGCAACAGGCTCAAAGAACATGGTCCTATGCCAATTAGGACAAAGCACCCTTCTTCTCCAGCCTATGAAATGGGCCACAAGGAGTCTGGGGGCCTTTTGTGCACTACAGACATGACAGAAGTGGAGTAAATCACTGGTACTTGAAATAGCCAATACAGGTACCTTGGAATTATAGGTGGAATAATATTAGCACTTATGTGGTAACCTAAGACCACAAAGTTCTAATTTCACATTTCTTTACTTTTTATGAACATAAAAATAATGAAAGACTTCCTCACATGTAAGTTTAATAATCTAACAAATGGTATCACTGCTGTACCAGAATTTAAAAGACTATATTTTCTCATCGAAGACTAGGCAAAAGATTCTAGAAGTTCATAGTAAAAACGTACTGGTTTAAAGTAGTTAACCACTCACATATATATTATTGCTATGATCAGTTTATCATCAAGATGTCATATTGATAAAAATAAAAAGCCAAATCTAGAATCACTGAAAACATTTGGGGGAAGAAGATTTTATCTTGAAATCTCTCCCTCCTCAGTAACAGCTACATGGGCCTCAGTTATATACTATCAGTGTCCAGATTTACACATTTCAAGAGGTGACTTAGGAGAAGTAAAAATGGGTCCATCTCATACACCTCAGGTGAGATCATAAACTGGTGTTCTATCTGCAAAGGGCAATTTGGCAACGGTCTTCAAAACTGAATTTGATCAGCAAAACCACTTGGGTGCATTTATCCTATAAATATACTTTTATCTTACAAAATGACATATTGAATAGTAGCAAAGAGTTGATACTTACTGGGCACTTCTCTGTGCCAGATACTATTCTGAAGACATTACACCATTAACTCATTAAATTTTCTCAGCAATCCTGTGAACTACATTGGTCACAGATATTCTGGGGTCTAACCTAGGCACATTCTCTTGTACACTAGCACCTCTCTAACTACAGAGATGTCCTTTGTAGCGTTGTTTAGATAGTAAACAATTGGAAAGATCCCAAATATCCATTAGCAACGGTCTGGTTAAATAAATATGGCACTTCTATATAATGAACTAACTATGTCACAATTTTTAAAAGGATGCAGCAGATCAGCCAAGATGGCAGAGTAGAAAGGCCCTGAGCTCACCTCCTTCCACAATCACATTAAAATCACAACTATTTGCAGAAAAAGACCAAAACCTATCAGAAAATATCTTTTCCAATTAAAGACATAAAGAAGGAACCACAAAGAGATGGGTAGGGGGGGGCAGAGTTGCAATCTAATCAATACCCACAAACTGGAGAATAATTATATTACAGAAATTCTCCCACAGGAGTGAGAGTTACAAGCCCCACGTTGAGCTCTCCTGCCCAGGGGTCCTGCACCAGGAATATGAGCCCCACAGCATTCAGCTTTGAAGGCCAGCAGGGCTTAATTTCGGGAGTCCCAAAGGACAGGGAA
>NW_006785931.1:66950-72071 GCF_000442215.2 Lipotes vexillifer
GGGAGTATACAAAATCTCAAAAGCACTGGGACCCAGGGTAAAAGCAGTAATTTGATAAGAGGCTGAGCCAGACCTACCTACTGGTCTTGGACAGTCTCCCAAGAGTGGCAAGGGGCAACTACAGCTCACCCTGGGGACACAGACACTGGTGGCAGCCATTCTTGGGAGCCCCTTCTACCACATGGACACTGGTTTTGGTGGGCACCATTGTAATGTCCTCTCTCTAGCACATTAGCACCAAGACCTGGCCCCAATCAACAGCTTACAGGCACGAGCACTGGGAGTCCTCAGGCCAAGCAACTAAGTGAGTGGAGACACAGCCCCACCCACTGGCAGACAGGCTGCCTAAAGACTCACTGAGCCCACAGCCACCTCTAGACACGCCTCTAGAAACAGCCCTGTACACTTGAGGGCCAAGACCCAATTCCACCCACCAGGCGGCAGACACCAGACACAAGAAAACCACAATCCTGCAGCCTGCAGACCCAGCCAGCCCACAGCAGGCCACACCCACCCGGGACCAACTGGGCCCCGGCCCTGCCCACCTGCAGACCAACACAAGCTTCCTGACACCCCAGACCCTATACCCAACTTTGTCAGGAACCACACCCTCACCACCAGCAACCTGACACCAGCTCTGGGATTCCTGGGCCCTGCAACCAAACTCCAGGACCTGGCTCTGCCTGCCAGTAGTCTGGCACTAACCCCAGGACCTGGCTTCACCCACCAGTGGGTAGGAAACAGCCCTGAAGTCTTCTGGACCCTGACTCTGCTCACCAGTGAGCCAGCACTAGCCCTGGGGCCCCCTGGGGTTCTGTAGTCAGACACCTCTTATCCAGAGCTCACCAAGTAGAAGCCAGCAGCCTTCACAAAAGGCAGGTCCTGGCAACCAACTGGGACAGGGGCCAAGCAAGCCCACCAGACCACCCACAAAGTCAACCTGCCACAAGAGAAGGACCCATACAGCCCTCATGGGGGGAACCCCTAGAGCATATAGCTTGGGTGATGAGAAGGGCATGCACTGCTGGGAGGCACAGGGCGTCTGCTACAGAGGGCTACTTCTCCAAGGTCGAGAAATGTAACTAACCCACCACATACATAAAAATACAAAAAGTAACTTAGACAAAATGAGGAGACAGAGAAATATGTTCCAGATGAAGAAACAAGATAAAACCCCAGAAGAAGAACTAAGTGAAGTCAAAATAGGCAATCTTCCCAAGAAAGAGTCCAGGGTAATGATCATAAAGATGGTCAAACAACTCAGGAGAAGAATGGATGCACAGAGTGAGAAGTTAGAAGTTTTTATTAAAGAATCAGAAAATATAAAGAATAACCAAACAGAGACAAAAAATACAATAACTGAAATGAAAAATACACTAGAAGGATTCAACAGTAGACTAAATGATGCAGAGGAACAAATCAGTGAGCTGGAAGACAGAGCAGTTGGAAATCACTACTGCTGAACAGAAAAATGAATAAAGAATGAAAAGAAGTGAGGACAATTTAAGAGAACTCTGGGACAACATCAAGTGTAATAATATTCACATTATAGGGGTCCCAGAAGGAGAAAAGAGAGAGAAAAGGGTTGAGAACACATTTGAAGACATAATAGCTGAAAATTTCTGTAACACTGGAAAGGAAGTAATCACCCAAGTCCAGGAAGCACAGAGTCCCATACGGGATTAACCCAAAGAGGAACACATCAAGACACATAGTAATTAAAACAAGAAAATGATAAGGGAGAATAGTAAAAGCAGCAAAGCAAAAAGCAACAAATAACATACGAAGGTTATAGCTGATTTTTCAACAGAAACTCTGCAGGCCAGAAGGGATGGCATGATCTATTTATAGGGATGAAAGCGGAAAATCTACAACCAAGAATACTCTACCCAGCAAGGCTCTCATTCAGATCTGAGGGAGAAATCAAAAGCTTTACAGACAAGCAAAAGTTAAAAGAGTTCAGCACCACCAAACTAGCTTTACAACAAATGTTAAAGAAACTTCTCTAGGCGAAAAAGAAAAGACTACAACTAGAAACAAGAAAATTACGAAATGAAAAAGCTCATCAGTAAAGGCAAACATAGCTAGTAGGAAGGTTAAGGGACAAAAGTAGTAAAATAATCTATATCCACAATAAGCAGTTAAGAGATACTCAAAACAATTAGGTGTAAAACATGATATCAGAAATAGTAATCATGATGGGAGGAGAATAGAAATGCAGGCTTTTTAAAATGCATTTGAAATTAAGATTTCAATTTAATTAAAATTTAAAACAGTCACATATATAGAGAGATTTCTATATAAAAACCACGTGGTAACAACAAACCAAAAATCTCTAATAGATCTACACACAGAATACAAAAAGGAATCCAACATGACACTAAAGACAGTCATCAAATCACAAGAGAAGAGAACAAAAGAAGAAGAAAGGGGGGGGTGGAGGAAGATGTACAAAACACCACCAAAACAATTAACAAAATGGCAACAAGAACAGACATATTGAAAATTACCATAAATGTAAATGAACTAAATGCTCCAATCAAAAGAGAGTGGCTGAATGGATAAAAAAACAAGACCCCTATATATGTTGCCTACAGGAGACTCACTTCAGATCTAAAGACACACGCAGACTGAAAGTGAGAGGATAGAAAAAAGATATTCCATACCAATGGAAATCAAAAGAAAGCCAAGTAGCAATACTTATATCAGACAAAATAGACTTTAACATAAAGACTGTAATAAGAGACAAAGAAAGACACTACATAATGCTCAAGGGATCAATCCAAGAAGAAGATATAAAAATGTAAATATACACGCAACCAACCTCAATATAAGGCAAATATTAACAGACATAAAACGAGAAATTATCAGTAACACAATAATAGTAGGGGACTTTAACACGCCACTTACATCAACGGAAAGATCATCCAGACAGGAAATCAGTAAGAAAACACTGGCCTTAAATGACACATTAATTGACATATATATGTATAAACTATTCTATCTGAAAGCAGCAGAATACACATTCTTTTCAAGTGCACATGAAAAACTCTCCAGGATACATCACATGCTAGGCACAAAACAAGTCTCAATAAATTTAAAACTGAAATCATATCAAGCATCTTTTCTGACCAGAACACTAAGAGACTAGAAATGAACTACAAGAAAAATACTGCAAAAAACATAAACACATGAAGGCTAAACAATATGCTACTAAACAACGAATAAATCACTGAAGAAATCAAAGAGGAAATCAAAAAATACCTAGAGGCAAATTAAAATGAAAACACAAAAATCTAAAACCTTTGGGACACAGCAAAAGCAGTTCTAAGAGGGAAGTTTACAGTGATACAAGCTTACCTCAGGAAACAAGAAAAATCTCAAACAACCTAACCTTACATGTAACAGGACTTGATAAAAAAGAACAAACAAATTCCAAAGTTAGTAGAATGAAAGAAATCATAAACATCAGAACAAAAATAAATGAAATAGAAACAAAGAAAACATAGCAAAGATCAATAAAACTAAAAGTTGGTTCTTTGAGAAGATAAACAAAATTGATAAACCTTTAGCCAGAATCATCAAGAAAAAAAGGGAGAGAACTCAAATCAATAAAATTAGAAATGAAAAAGGAGAAATTACAACTGACACTGCAGAAATACAAAGGTTCATAAGAGACTACTACAAGCAACTATAAGCCAATGAAATGGATAGCCTAGAACAAACGGACAAATTCTTAGAAACGTACAATCTCCCAAGACTGAAACAGGATGGAAGAAAAATATGAACAGACTAATTTACAGTAATGAAACTGAATCAGTCATTTAAAAACTCCCAACAAACAAAAGTCCAGGACCAGATGGCTTTACAGGTGAATTCCACCAAACATTTAGAGAAGAGTTAACACCTATCCTTCTGAAACTCTTCCAAAAAATTGCAGAGGAACACTTCTGAACTCATTCTATGCGGTACCACCCTGATATCAAAAACAGGCAAGGAATCACACACACAAAAAGGATTACAGGTTAATATCACTGATGAACACAGATGAAAAAATCCTCAGCAAAATATTACCACACCAAATCCAACAATACAGTAAGAGGATCATACACCATGACTAAGTGGGATTTATGCTAGGGATGCAAGGATTTTTCAATATCTGCAAATCAATCAACATGATACATTAAAAAATTAAAGAATAAAAACCATACGATCATCTAAACAGATTCAAAAAAAGCTTTTGACAAAATTCAAAATCCACTTATGATAAAAACTCTCCAGAAAGTGGGCTTAGAGGGAACATTCTTCAACATAATAAAAGCCATATATGACAAACCCACAGGTAACATCATACTCAATGATGAAAGCTGAAAGCATTTCCTCTAAGATCAGGAGTAAGACAAGGATGCCCAAACTCACCACTTTTATGCAACACAGTTTTCGAAGTCCTAGCCACAGCAATCAGGGAAGAAAAAGAAATAAAAGGAATCCAAATTGGAAAGGAAACATGTCATATGCAAACTGTACATGTCTGCATACGACATGATACTATAACCAGAAAATCCTAAAGATGCCACCAGAAAACTATTAGAGCTCATCAATTTGGTAAAGTTTCAGTATACAAAATTAATATACAGAAATCTGTTGCATTTATATACAATAACAATGAAATATCAGAAAGAGAAAAATTAAGGAAACAATCCCATCTACCATTGCATCAAAAAGAGTAAAATACCTAGTAATAAACCTACCTAAGGAAGTATAAGACCTGTATTCAGAAAACTATAAGACACTGATGAAAGAAGCTGAAGACAACACTAATAGATGGAAAGATATATCATGTTCTTGGATTGGAAGAATTAATACTGTTAAAATGACCATAGTCAGACTGGATCAAGATGGCAGAGTAGGGCTTCCCTGGTGGCGCAGTGGTTGAGAGTCCGCAGGCCGATGCAGGGGACACGGGTTCGTGCCCCAGTCCGGGAAGATCCCACATGCCGAGGAGAGGCTGGGCCCGTGAGCCATGACCACTGAGCCTGCGCATCCAGAGCCTGTGCTCCACAACGGGAGAGGCCACAGCAGTGAGAGGCCCGTGTACCACAAAAAAAAAAAAAAAAAAAA
>NW_006785931.1:72119-80311 GCF_000442215.2 Lipotes vexillifer
ATCACAACTACCTCCTAAACCATCATCTATAGGAAGACACTGGAACTCACCAAAAAGATACCCCACATCCAAAAGCAAAGGAGAAGCCACAGTGAGACAGTAGGAGCGGCTCAATCACAATAAAATCAAATTCCATAACTGCTGGGCGAGTGACTCACAAATAAGAGAACACTTATACCACAGAAGTCCACCCACTGGAGTGAACGTTCTGAGCCGCACGTCAGGCTTCCTAACCTGGGGGCCCAGCAACGGGAGGAGGAATTTCTAGAGAATCAGACTTTTAAGGCTAGCGGGATTTGACTGCAGGACTTTGACAGGACTGGGGGAAACAGAGGCTCCACTCTTGGAGGGCAGCACAAAGTAGTGTGTGCATTGGGACCCAGGGGAAGGAGCAGTGACCTGCTAGTGTTGGATGGTCTCCTGCGGAGGCGGGGGCTGGCTGTGTCTCACCGTGAGGAAGAGGAAACTGGCAGAGGAAGTTCTGCGAAGTACTCCTTGGCATATGCCCTCCAAGAGTCCACCATCAGTGCCAACAAAGAGCCTGGGTAGGCTCCAGTGTTGGATCGCTTCAGGCCAAAGAACCAACAGGGAGGGAACCCAGCCCCAGCCATCAGCAGGCAAGCAGATTAAAGTTTTACTGAGCTCTCCCCACCACAGCAACAGCCAGCTCTACCCACCACCAGTCCCTCCCATCAAGAAACTTACACAAGCCTCTTAGATAGCCTCATCCACCAGAGGGTAGACAGCAGAAGCAAGAAGAACTACAATCCTGCAGCCTGTGGAACAAAAACCACATTCACAGAAAGATAGACAAGATGAAAAGGGAGAGGGCTATGTACCAGATGAGGGAACAAGATAAAACCCCAGAAAAACAACTAAATGAACTGGAGATAGACAACCATCCAGAAAAAGAATTCAGAATAATGATAGTGAAGATGATCCAGGACCTCGGAAAAAGAATGGAGGCAAAGATCGAGAAGATGCAAAGAAATGTTTAACAAAGACCTAGAAGAATTAAAGAACAAACAAACAGAGATGAACAATACAATAACTGAACTGAAAACTACACTAGAAGGAACCAATACCAGAATAACTGAGGGAGAAGAACAGATAAGTGACCAGGAAGACAGAATGGTGGAATTCACGGCTGCGGAACAGACTAAAGAAAAAAGAATGAAAAGAAATGAAGACAGCCTAAGAGACCTCTGGGACAACATTAAACGTAACATCATTCACATGATAGGAGTCCCAGAAGGAGAAGAGAGAGAGAAAGGACCTGATAAATTATTTGAATAGATTATAGTCGAAAACTTCCCTAACATGGGAAAGGAAATAGCCACCCAAGTCCAGGAAGTGCAGAGAGTCCCATGCAGGATAAACCCCAGGAGAAACTCGCCGAGACACATAGTAATCAACTTGGCAAAAATTAAGGACAAAGATATATTATTGAAAGCATTATTGTCTGAAAAACGACAGACAAGGGAATTCCCATAAGGTTAACAGCTGATTTCTCAGCAGAAACTCTATAAGCCAGAAGGGAGTGGCATGACATATTTAAAGTGATGAAAGGGAAGAACCTACAACCAAGATTACTCTACCCGGCAAGAATCTCATTCAGATTAAACGGAGAAATCAAAAGCTTTACAAACAAGCAAAAGCTAAAAGAATTCAGCACCACTAAACCAGCTTTACAACAAATGCTAAAGGAACTTCTCTAAGTGGAAACACAAGAGAAGAAAAGGACCTACAAAAACAAACCCAAAGCACTTAAGAAAATGGTCATAGGAACATACATATCAATAATTACCTTAAACATGAATGGATTAAATGCCCCACCGTCATAGGAACATATCAATAATTACCTTAAACATGAATGGATTAAATGCCCCACCCAAAAGACACAAGCTCGCTGAATGGATGCAAAAACAAGACCCATGTATATGCTGTCTACAAGAGACCCACTTCAGACCTAGGAACACATACAGGCTGAAAGTGAGGGGATGGAAAAACATATTCCATGCAAATGGAAATCGAAAGAAAGCTGGAGGGCTTCCCTGGTGGCGCAGTGGTTGAGAATCTACCTGCCAATGCAGACAACCCGGGTCGGAGCCCTGGTCTGGGAAAATCCCACATGCCGTGGAGCAACTGGGCCCGTGAGCCACAATTACTGAGCCTGCGCGTCTGGAGCCTGTGCTCCACAACAACAGAGGCCGTGATAGTGAGAGGCCTGCGCACCGCGATGAAGAGTGACCCCCACTTGCCACAACTAGAGAAAGCCCATGCACAGAAATGAAGACCCAACACAGCCATAAATAAATAAATAAATACATTGTGTATTATTTTAAAAAAAAAAAAAAAAAAAAAAAGAAAGAAAGCTGGAGTAGCGATACTCATATGAGTTAAAATAGACTTTAAAATTAAGAATGTTACAAGAGAAAAGGAAGGACACTACATAATGATCAAGGAGTCAATCCAAGAAGAATATATAACAATTAGAAATATATATGCACCCAACATAGGAGCACCTCAGTACGTAAGGCAACTGCTAACAGCTCTAAAAGAGGAAATAGACAGTAACACAATAATAGTGGGGGACTTTAACACCTCACTTATACCAGTGGACAGATCATACAAAATGAAAATAAATAAGGAAACAGAAGCTTTAAATGACACAATAGACCAGATAGATTAATTGATATCTATAGGACATTCCATCCAAAAAGAGCAGATTACTTTCTTCTCAAGTGCTCATGGAACATTCTTCAGCACAGATCACATAGTGGGTCACAAATCAAGCCTCAGTAAATTTATGAAAACTGAAATCATATCAAGCATCTTTTATGACCAAAACACTATGAGATTTGAAATCAATTACAGGGGAAAAAAACGTAAAAAACACAAACATATGGAGGCTAAACAATACGTTACTAAATAACCAAGAGATCAGTGAAGAAATCAAAGAGGAAATCTAAAAATACATAGAGACAAATGACAATGAAAACACGACGATCCAAAACCTACGGGATGCAGCAAAAGCATTCTAACAGGGAAGTTTCTAGCAATACAAGCCTACCTCAAAAACAAGAAAAACATCAAATAAACAATCTAACCTTACACCTAAAGGAACTAGAGAAAGAAGAAAAAACAAAACCTAGGGGCTTCCCTGGTGGCGCAGTGGTTGAGAATCTGCCTGCCAATGCAGGGGACACGGGTTCGAGCCCTGGTCTGGGAAGAACCCACATGCCGCGGAGCAACTGGGCCTGTGAGCCCCAACTACTGAGCCTGCGTGTCTGGAGCCTGTGCTCCGCAACAAGAGAGGCCACGATAGTGAGAGGCCCGCGCACCGTGAGGAATAGTGGCCCCCGCTTGCCACAACTAGAGAAAGCCCTCGCACAGAAACGAAGACGCAACACAGCAAAAATAAATAAATTAATTAATTAATTAAAAAAAAAAACAAAACAAAACCTAAAGTTAGCAGAAGGAAAGAAATCATAAAGATCAGAGCAGAAATAAACGAAATAGAAACAAAGAAAACAACAGCAAAGATCAATAAAACTAAAAGCTGGTTCTTTGAGAAGATAAACAAAATTGATAAACCATTAGCCAGACTCATCAAGAAAAAGAGGGAGAGGACTCAATCAATAAAATTAGAAGTGAAAAAGGAGAAGTTACAACAGACACTGCAGAAATACAAAGCATCATAAGAGACTACTACAAGCAACTCTATGCCAATAAAATGAACAACCTGGAAGAAATGGACAAATTCTTAGAAAGATATAACCTTCCAAGACGGAACAAGGAAGAAACAGAAAATATGAACAGACCAATCACAAGTAATGACATTGAAACTGTGATTAAAAATCTTCCAACAAATAAAAGCCCAGGACCAGATGGCTTCACAGGTGAATTCTATCAAACATGTAGAGAAGAGCTAACACCCATCCTTCTCAAACTCTTCCAAAAAACTGCAGAGGAAGGAACACTCTCCAACTCATTCTATGAGGCCACCATCACTCTGGTACCAAAACCAGACAAAGATACTACAAAAAAATAAAATTACAGACTAATATCACTGATGAATATAGATGCAAAAATCCTCCACAAAATACTAGCAAACAGAATCCAACAACACATAAAAGGATCATACACCATGATCAAGTGGGATTTATCCCAGGGATGCAAGGATTCCTCAATATATGCAAATCAATCAATGTGATACACCACATTAACAAACTGAAGAAGAAGAACCATATGATCATCTCAATAGATGCAGAAAAAGCTTCTGACAAAATTCAACACCCATTTATGATAAAAACTCTCCAGAAAGTGGGCGTAGAGGGAACCTACCTCAACATAATAAAGGCCACGTATGACAAACCCACAGCAAACATCATTCTCAATGGTGAAAAACTGAAAGCCTTTCCTCTCAGATCAGGAACAAGACAAGGATGTCCACTCTCACCACTGTTATTCAACATAGTTTTGGAAGTCCTAGCCACGGCAATCAGAGAAGAAAAAGGAATAAAAGGAATACAAATTGGAAAAGAAGAAGTAAAACTGTCACTGTTTGCAGATGACATGACACTATACATAGAGAATCCTAAAGATGCCACCAGAAAACTACTAGAGCTAATCAATGAATTTGGTAAAGTTACAGAATACAAAATTAATTCACAGAAATCTCTTTTTTTTTTTTTTTTTTACATCTTTATTGGGGTATAATTGCTTTACAATGGTGTGTTAGTTTCTGCTTTATAACAGAGTGAGTCAGTTATACATATATATATGTTCCCATATCTCTTCCCTCTTTGTCTCCCTCCCTCCCACCCTCCCTATCCCACCCCTCCAGACAGCCACAAAGAACCGAGCCGGTTTCCCTGTGCCATGCGGCTGCTTCCCACTGGCTATCTACCTTACGTTTGTTAGTATATATATGTCCATGTCTCTCTCTCGCCCTAACACACCTCACCCTTCCCCCTCCCCATATCCTTAAGTCTGTTCTCCAGTAGGTCTCTGTCTTTATTCCACACAGAAATCTCTTGCATTCCTACACACTAATGATGAAAAATCTGAAAGAGAAATTAAGGAAACACTCCCATTTGCCACTGCAACAAAAAGAATAAAATACCTAGGAATAAACCTATGTAGGGAGACAAAAGACCTGTATGCAGAAAACGATAAGACACTGAGGAAAGAAATTAAAGATGATACAAACAGATGGAGAGATATACCATATTCTTGGATTGGAAGAATCAATGTTGTGAAAATGACTATACAACCCAAAGCAATCTACAGATTCAATGCAATCCCTATCAAATTACCAAATGGCATTTCTTTACATAACTAGAACAAAATATCTTAAAATTTGTATGGAGAACAAAAGACCCCGAATAGCCAAAGCAGTGCTGAGGGAAAAAAATGGAGCTGGAGGAAACATACTCCTTGACTTCAGACTATACTACAAAGCTACAGTAATCAAGACAATATGGTACTGGCACAAAAACAGAAATATAGATCAATGGAAAAGGATAGAAAGCCCAGAGATAAACCCACGCACCTATGGTCAACTTATCTATGACAAAGGAGGCAAGGATATACAATGGAGAAAAGAGAGCCTCCTCAATAAGTGGTGCTGGGAAAACTGGACAGCTACATGTAAAAGAATGAAATTAGAACACTCCCTAACACCATACACAAAAATAAACTCAAAATGGATTCGAGACCTAAATGTAAGACCAGACACTATAAAACTCTTAGAGTAAAACATAGGAAGAACACTCTTTGACATAAATCACAGCCAGATCTTTTTGACCCACCTCCTAGAGTAATGGAAATAAAAACAAAATAAACAAATGGGACCTACTGAAACTTAAAAGAAAGCAAAGGAAACTACAAACAAGACAAAAAGACATCCCTCAGAATGGCAGAAAATATTTGCAAATGAATCAACGGACAAAGGGTTAGTCTCCAAAATATATAAACAGCTTATGCAGCTCAATATTAAAAGAACAAACAGCCCAATTAAAAAATGGGCAGAAGACCTAAATAGATATTTCTCCAAAGACATACAGATGGCCAAGAAGAACATGAAAAGCTGCTCAACATCACTAATTATTAGAGAAATGCAAATCAAAATTACAATGAGGTATCACCTCACACCAGTTCGAATGGGCATCATCAGAAAATCTGCAAACAACAAATGCTGGAGAGGGTGCGGAGAAAAGTGAACCCTCTTGCACTCTTGGTGGGAATGTAAATTGATACAGCCACTATGGAGAACAGTACGGAGGTTCCTTAAAAAGCTAAAAATAAAATTACCATATGACCCAGCAATCCCACTACCGGGCATATACCCAGAAAAAACCATAATTCAAAAAGACACATGCACCCCAATGTTCACTGCAGCACTAGTTACAAAAGCTAGGTCATGGAAGCAACCTAACTGCCCATCAACAGACGAATGGATAAAGAAGATGTGGTACCTATATACAGTGGAATATTACTCAGCCATAAAAAGGAAAGAAATTGGGTCATTTGCAGAGACGTGGATGAATCTAGAGACTGTCATACAGAGTGAAGTCAGAAAGAGAAAAACAAATATTGTATATTAAAGCATATATGTGGAACCTAGAAGAATGGTACAGATGAACTGGTTTGCAGGGCAGAAATTGAGACACAGCTGTAGAGAGCAAATGTATGGACACCAAGGGGGGAATGTGGTGGGGGGGTGGGGGTGGGGGTGGTATGATGAATTGGAATATTGGGATTGACATATATACACTAATATGTATACAATGGGTAACTAATAAGAACCTGTTGTATAAAAAAGTTAATTTAAAAAAATTCAAAAAATTGACCATAGTACTTAAGGCAATCTACAGATTCAATGCAATCCCTATCAAAATGTCGGCAGCATTTTTCACAGAACTAGAACAAAAATTTTACAATTTTTGTGGAAATACAAAAGATCCCGAATAGCCAAAGCAATCTTGAGAAAGAAGAATGGAGGTGGAGTAATCACACTCCCTGACTTCAAAACTATACTACAAAACTACAATAATCAAAACAGTATGTGTGCTGGCACAAAAAGAGACACATAGATCAATGAAACAGGATAGAAAGCCCAGAAATAAACCCACGCAGTTATGGTCAATTAATCTACGACACAGTAGGCAAGAATACAGTCTCTTCAATAAGTGGTGCTGGGAACACTGGACAGCCACATGTAAAAGGATGAAATTAGAACATTCTCTAATACCATATACAAAAATAAACTCAAAGTGGATTATAGACCTAAATGTAAGACTGGAAACCATAAAACTCCTAGAGGAAAACATAGGCAGAACACTCTTTGACATAAACCATAGCAATATTTTGGGGGATCTGTCTCCTAAAGCAAAGGAAATAAAATCAAAAATAAACAAATGGGACCTAATTAAGCTTAAAAGCTTTTGCACAGCAAAGAAAACCAGCAACAAAACGAAAAGACAACCTACTGAATGAGAGAAAACATGTGCAAATGTTATGACTGATAAGGGGTTAATATCCAAAATATATAAACAGCCCATACAACTCAACAACTAAAAAACTGCCAAAGTAGGGAAGCAACCTAAGTGTCCATCAACATGTGAATGGATAAAGAAGATGTGGTATGTATATACAATGGAATACTACTCAGCCCTTAAAAAGAATGAAATTTTGCCATTTGCAGCAACATGGATGGACCTGGAAGGTATTATGCTGAGTGAAATAAGTCAGAAAGAGAAAGCCTAATACAGTATTATATCACTTACATGTGGAATCTAAAAAAAATACAGCAAACTAATGAATGTAACAAAAAAGAAGCAGACTCACAGATATAGAGAACATACTGGCCTAATTTCATTGCCAGTAGGGAGAGGGAATCAGGGCAGGGGGCAGGAGGGTGCAATATGGGATAGAGGATTAAGAGGTATAAACTATTAAGTATAAAATAAGCTACAAATATATATTGTACAACATGGGGAATATAGCCAATATTTTATAATAACTATAAATGGAATATAACCTTTTAAAATTGTGGATCACTATATTGCACACCTGTAACTTACATAATGTTGAACATCAAGTATAGTTCAATTTAAAAATTGTTGGGCTTCCCTGGTGGCGCAGTGCTTGAGAGTCCGCCTGCCGATGCAGGAGACACGGGTTCG
>NW_006785931.1:80539-89261 GCF_000442215.2 Lipotes vexillifer
GAGCCATGGCCGCTGAGCCTGCGCGTCCGGAGCCTGTGCTCCGCAAATGGGAGAGGCCACAACAGTGAGAGGCCCGCATAACGCAAGAAAAAAAAAAAAAAAAAAAATTGTTTTAATTTTTTTAAAAAAGGTTGCAGCTCTGAATGTACTGGTATGGAAAGGCTACCAGGATATGTACAGGAACAGCAAGTATATTATGCCATCATCTGTGTAAGAAAAAAAAAAGGCATGTGTTACTGTACATGCTGGTAAATGCATATCCCTCCTCTGTGAAGATACCCAAGGACTCTGAGGTGGCTGCCTCAGCACAGGGACACTGGATGGCTGGGACAGGGAGGGAGGGAGACTTGCTTTTCACTGTGTGCCCTTCTTCACTTTTTGAATTTGGTACCATGATTATGCACTACTTAGTGAAAACATTTTCTAATTAACAAAATAAAAGCAAAAGAACATCTGAACAAAAGGAAAGTACCTAAGTCCAGCTTAAGTGTAGCAATTACAGTGAACTTGAAGTCTCCAACTCTCTGGGAAAGAAAGAAGCCTGCACAATGATTATATAGCCTGGTGGATATGAGTAGGGATAAAAGAGTACATTAATGTAATATGCTATTTGAATCAATTACAATGACCACAAAATGTCTGAAAAGTATTAAACAGAAAACACACAAAGGAAACCCAACTCGATTTGTAGCATATAAATTGTTAACTTCCAGCGGAATAAACATGGATGAAAATGACATGTTACAGAAGCATAAAGAACTCAGTGTAAGAATTCTTATTTTTAAGGACCACTATTTTTTTAAATGCTTATTTTAATGATTATTGTGCAATAATTCTCCAAAAGTAGTCAGAGGAAACCTAGGGTTCCACGAGCCCCTTTCCAGGGGTCTGCAAGTTTCTCAATAATTTTTAAGAACCTCTTTTTAAGAAAAACAAAATCAGTCAAAGTAAATATAGCTCACTATGAAGATTTCTCATACCCAGGAAACCTTCAGCACTGCAATTTGCTGTAGTTACACTTGAGCAGTGTCACCACTATTCACTACAACCTTTTAAAATTATTTGGCTTTTTTGTAGGATTTTTTTCTACTTATACAAAGCCTTTCAAACTATCATTTGCCCTGAAAATCAAAGATCATTATGCACCTGTAAATAAGTTGCTTAAACATTCTCTTTCTCTTTAAAAATGTTGTGCTCATTAACGGCAGATCTCACTGTTCTGAAGCCTCATTTTGCCACAAGCATCATTTTGTGGAATGCTGAAACAGAACCTGGCAAGAGACCGGTTAGCCCTGAATGAAGCGCTGCTTCACCTCTCTCTCCCTCTCATGCGCGGAGTTTCACACATGTCCATGTGTGGGCATGTGCACACGCATGCACACACACATCTAGCTCTGCACACAGATGTAAATGCTAATCATTAGTTGCTACCTTTTCAGAGACTCCACCATAGAAAAGCCATGTGTCATTTGCAATTAACAGAGGGTAATGAAGGCTCTAATTTCTGCTTGGAGGTCCAGCATTTTGGCTTACTGGGATGCCTTTCCAAGAAATACAAGTAAAAACTGCAACACCTTATATTAAGCAGTTCCTCTGTTGCAACAAGCGTGGCTTATTGACTGGATGGCTGCCAGTCTCGTGAGCAGACTTGCAGAGGGGCTGTCTTCATGGAGAGGGAGGCATTAATTTATCTATAGCCCTCCAGAAGCAACTGAGTAGATCGCAACTCTGCCATACTCTGCTTCAATTTATATACACTTGCCTCTAGAGTAACTGGCACAGACTTGAATGGCTTCAGGCTATCTACACTTCTTTAATTAAAACTCTTCTCCACTAAATTAACATGGGGGTATCCATGTATTTTGTATGGAGGGGAAAGAAAGAGAAAGCAAAAGCAAGAAAAGAAAATTGAACACAGTGTTTTAAATTGAGTTTTCCTTCAGGTAAATTCTGCATTTGGCACTATTTCTCCCTAGAGTTGGTGCTTCCGGTAGAAAACTTGGAGCAAGGAGAGTAGACAAGGGTTCCTACTTTCCCCTGAAAAGCATCCTGCACTTTAGAGCTAATTAACCACTTAAAATCAAAGAAGTTGTGAAGAGGGTATGAAAGCAAAAGAGGAAATTTGGTCAGTTCCTTTTTTTTGCAAGAATAATGTTATATAATATTAATATATATGCATAATAATTCACTCCCATTCTATGCCCTGCAGGATTACCAAAAATTGATAATCTGACTCTATACTATTGGAATAGAACCCATCTGGAGATTAGGTTCTAATGTCAGTATATAAAGCAAGACATAAAAATACTCAAAATTACTCCTGAACACCCCTTAGCAAGGTGCTTGTTGGAAATCAACATACTTTTTCTCATTAAATTGGAGAAATAGTTGAGTACCCAACAAAGCAGCAGGCATTTGGAGTCGGGTTGTACAAACAATAATGTGTACCTTCGATTGTAAGAATTACTTTCAGCACAGTGTGATAACTCACACCATGAGAGGCAGGTAGAAACTGGGACCAAGCAAGGAACCAGCAGGTATACATAGCTACAGTTCCCCAAGAATAAACTCAGAAGTATCCAAACCTTTTAAATTACTGTCCTCTTTCTATTTCTGATTTTTTTGGGGGGCAGGGGAGGGTCAAGGATATATACAGTAGATGAAGTTACCACACAACACTGGCTCTTTCTTCAGAATAACTACCCTGGAGGAGCTTCACAGACATTAATTACACAGCAAATCTGCACTAACTTCCAGGTAAATTATATTTCCTGTTTTCATAGAAAAGGAATCTAATATAGGTAAACCATCCAGGCTACAACTCAAGTAAATTAAAGACAGATTTTTTTTCCATTAAGAAACATAGGTTTCTAAAATATTTTAGATTTACACCCATAAATATAGCATACAAACACTGCCAATTAGCAATTCAGTAATAAACATCATACTCTGGAGAAAGATTTCTCAAAAGTGAGGAAAAGGATGATGATCCAATGGAAACCAGACAAATATGAGGATTTCGGTTTCAGGTGGACCTGGTCATGTAAATGTTAGTATTCCTCTAATGAACTGATAGGGAAATTAGTAGCACTAACTTCTGGCTCTGCCATATGAATTGTTCATGTCTAGGTTCTTTCTGTGAGAAATCTTTCTGTGAGAATTTTGAGCTTTAAATCTGACCATATTTAGTTCTGAGGGCTTATAACAATAGGCTTATTATTATTAAAGCACATTTAGAATATATGTATTTACCTTAGCACCAGAGAATCTTCCCCATGTTTATGTAGTGATTATTGAGAGAATAAAATGAGTCTCTCTAAAAAGTTTCCACAACATTTTTCTATCAAGCGTTCTGAGAACTTAAGCCCTGACGCCAGAAAAAAGGTAAAGGACCGCTCTAATGCTAGAATTAAATACACTGTATATGATTATATCACAATAACATCTTCTTTGGTCTAACACAATCAGGATTCTATATTTGTTGCCGGCACAAAACTATAATTACTCATTGATTTGATCAAAATTACTAGCTGACTTGAGCAATTCAGTCTGCCTGCCAGCCAGCCTTCAGGGTAATTAGTCAAATCAACGGTGTATCAAAATGACTAATATGCTTGTGAGTCATGGTTACACTATCTACGACATCATGGCAATGCTTAGATTCAGTTCCAAAAGCTCAGTTCATCTTGTTTAACTCCAGACTATTTTCCTCATAATTTAATTTACTCTGTACAAAGTTCAGAGTTTTTCCTCTCCTTCAAGGGAAAAAGGAAAGTGACAATAAGAACCAAAGTCCAAAATTCAATGAAATCAGATACTCTTGTTTCAAAGAAATAAGAGGAGAAGGAGGAGGGGTGTTTCCTTCTTGTGTGACAGGAGTAAGGTCAAGGGGAAAGAAAGAAAAATGGATTCTCACCAATCAAACCACCTGTCAGTGCTTCAGATTCCATTAAAGGCCACAATTCCGTTGATTTGATGCCAAACACCTCTAAAATGTTCTTACACTTAAGAAAAGTGTGTTTTTTGAAAGAACAAGGAAAGCAATACATTTAAAGGCTGGAGAAAATTTTCTTCCATTTACCTGGGTCAGTGAAACATCCATCAAACAGAGACAAACACCTCACAGAATAAAAGATCAGAGGAGCTACGCTGGTAGAAGATCAAAGAACCAGAACCGCTGGGAGAATCAAACAAGTAACTGTCCGAACAGAGCCCCCCCTGTGATTTCTCTCCTAAATCTAGCTGATATGACTGAGGTGGGGGAAGACAGAACATCCCAGCGCCAAAAAATGTGATTAAAAATAATTAATTCTAGTTTGGCTTCTCTCTCTGGAGAAAAAATCCTTTCAAAGCCATTAAATAGAATAACTACATAATGAAAAATTTTTTTAAAAGCAAAATGTTCAAATTACCTACACACTAACTACAACCAAGCATATGAAATTAGCATATGCTCAGCATAACAGCACACCCAGCGTAAACAATGACAGATACATATGGTAAATGGTTGCAAAAGTGTCAAAAAGACCTGGATGCATTGAACAGATGCCCTCAGATCTAATTCCACCTGCTTGGGCTTAAAAACAAAGCACTCTGTCCATCCCTGTCACATGTACAGTTCAAAGAACAAGTTGTCATTAAAAATTGAGGGGTAGAATTCAGAGCAGAAATATAACATGTCCAGTATAATCTAGCAAAAACTTTCAGCATCCCAAAACCTTTGGTTGCCAGGATCAAAAACATTATGCTGAACACCTACTAAGCACCTGCCTTAAACCTGTCCTATTCACATCTTACTGCTCTAAACCTATTAGTTTAATTATATCTCCCTATGGTGATGTAGTTTCTGCTTCGTGTTGCAGTTATTTCAGAACCAGACTCTGGTCTCCTTGAGGGTAGAGATGGCATCTGATGTTATTCACGGGTGATTCAAGAAGTATTCATCCACTGCCCAAGATGTGCAGTGTAGAGCATGTGAATAAGATCCAGTCCCAGGCCTCAGGGAATAAGCAGCTCACTGTGGGGTGGTGTTTGTCTTGGCAAGTAACGGTAATAGCCACCAGTGGCAAGGGGTGCCATCTATTGGACACTTACTCTGTGCCGGGCACCACATTAAACTATTTAATTCTCACAACCACCCCATGAGGTAGGGACTGTCATACTCACTTTTTACAGATGAAGAAACTGAAGCTCAGAGAAAAGTGAATAGTGACATTAACGAGAGGCAGAGTCAGGAGGGTTGGGAAGACTGGATGGGAGAGAGGACGAGTCCACTTGCAGCCGTGCTCAGGAGAGGGAATGAGGAAGGGCTTCACCAAGGATGGGCTCCTTCGCTGATATCATGATAGTATAGGAATATATCTGAGGTGACACGAGGAAGGAAGTCACCTAAGCAAATGAGAAAGTGTGGTGTGGATTTTAAAAATATGTGATTCCCTGCATTCCAGCCCCGAATGAAATATCTCCATTTGCTTATTTGTTTCACCATAACGTCCACAGAACAGTGTCATGGAACTTGTACCTATCACAAATCCAACCTTTAGGGAGGTTAAAAGTTTGGGACGAGGAAAAATGATGGCTTGAAGAAGCTGAAACCACTAGTCAGCTAGTCATGGCTACCACTGCAGTGTATCTAAGAGTCCAGAAAACTTGGGGTTTCAGTCACTGGAGATGCTGTGACATTTCCCTGCTTACACAAGGTCTAGCTATGCAAACAAAGTCCCACTGGTTAGTAATTCTAATGCCTGTTAGAAAGATTAACAAAACTGATTATCCTACCAGTAAAAAGAAAGAAAAACCACTAAACGTGAGCCATTTAATATATCCAGTTTCATCACTTTAGTTCTAAGAGAGAGGATATGTTAACAGCTATTGAAAGATGCATTACCCAAAATGCTGATTCCAAATACGTTTTGTGTTTTCCTTTTCACATGGTATATATTGATCAATATTGCAAGGAATAGCTCATAAATTCAGTTGGATATCTATGGTAACTTTTTGTATTCAATTTAAATTAGCAAATTAAAATGTAACTGCATGTGTTTTTCCGTAATTGTTTATGAAATATAAAACCATGCAATATTTTCAATGAAAATTCAGGTCATTAATCCTGAAATCCCCCCCTGTGGATTAGACTCTGCAATTTGGCTCCTGGTTTTATAAAACTTCTGTAGACTGTGCTCACCTTCCCCATGCAGCATGGTCCCAGCTTTTCCCTCGGACAATTATAATACAAAGCACATTCTTCTGTGAGCACTTTAAGGATCTGTGACTTAGCCAGATTGGGGATTTAATACTAGAATAAATCACATCATTAATTAGGTAAATTGTATTTTTAAAGTGGTTCTATCTTTATAGGCTTATGTATCAAACTTTCTTACACACACACACACAGAGAAGGGAAAACTGGATTTGCTAACAGATTACATCTTGTACAACTACCCATCTACCTTAAAACCATATTCATCACACATCTGATGAGCTTCTCTCCAGCTTCCCCTACCCTTTTACTGAATTTGAAGAGTTAACGGCACTGTACTGGATGCTGTGACATCCACCAGTCTCTCCAGGATGGAGAGATGTGTTCTCCCAGCTGCTAGGAGGGCCGCTGGCTGTCAGCCCTCTCCAGAAATCGTCCTCTGCTGAAGACAGCCACTTTGCCAAGATTAAACCCTCCCCTTGAAGGCAGCCCACATCCATGCCTGGACTAAGAGAGGGTGCAACTCCCTTGCTCCCAAATCAGGACAACTCTGTAGGGTGAGCCCAGGCCTTTGTGGAGACTTCACAGCACCCTCCCTTCCGCCACCCCTCTCTCTGCCCAGAGCCGCCTCCTTCTCTCCCCACGGGTGTAGATTCAAAGAGCACACCCCAACACACTCCTCCATCTCCGAGACTGCGTCCCAAGGAGGACCTGCAGTGCACACCACCACCATCAGTCAACTGCAACAAAGACACTTGGACAAAAAGATTCTTACAAAATAAAGATTCTTTAAAATGTTACAAGCCTTCTAACACAGAACGGACATCACTTTTGATAGGTAAACTAACAAAAACAATACCAAGGCTGCTTCGGTTATTTAAATCAACATTTTCCAATATTCAGCCTTTTATAGTTCTAAATGATTCCCAAACCAATATTAAGAATTAACACAAAAAGTGGCTTTTACTCTAAGGGCTTAGATTACCATTTTAAAAACATCTATCCCTTATGTTAGGCTGGTAGATAATCTAGGTAATTTTAATACATACATACATACACACATACACACATACACACATACCAACAGCCTCAAGAATAAGAAAAAGAAATTAACCTAGCTACTAACTTTTTCATTTCAAAAATAAACCCTTTTGAAAGATTTTTCAAGTTGTCTAATTACAGTAAAAAGAGCAAAGGGAGGACAGAGAAGGAAGGAGAGATTTTTTTTTTCCCCCTCTACTTTAACACATGTTCATCTCCCTTTTGAAAAAAACTATTCTTAAGCTACATGAAAAGAAGGACGTGTGTCCTATTAACTATATTTTGTTTTAAGGGAACTGTGTTTCCAAGAAACTAGCTCATCTATTAACTATCACTCTGATGTTTCCAGAGCAGCTGTCACTATGATACACACAAAGACCACTGGACCAGGGGTCAGAACTCCTGGGTCCCAATCCCAGTGCTGGCACTGACCACAAATGTGATCTCAGTAAGGTCATGACTACATTTTGTGCCATTCAGTGCCAATGTCCCACTAGATCAACCTTTAAGGGCTTTGGCTGGTCAGTCACGGACACCTGGGTTCAAATCCAACTCCCATCGCTTACTAGCCATGTGACCTTGGGCAGGAGATTAAGCCTCTCTAAACCTAAAGCCTCATCTGTAATACAGAGATGATCAACACCGTGCCTACCTCACAGGGCTGTGGGGGAGATTAGATGTGAAACTGCAAGCAGGGCTCAGCACAGTGTCTTTCACTGCAAACACTAATAAAAGTGAGCTATTACTATTAGCTCTTTTTCAGGCTGTGCCTGTCAGAACCCAAGAGCTTTAGGGAAAAGCATTGCTTCAGGCATTTAAAAATAATGAATATTAAAACTCTCTAAGGTGTCAATTCATTGCTTTTATCAGATTTATATTCTAGATTTCCACAGAAGATTTTGTTGGGAGAAAAAAAAAAGTGTCTAAGAAAGTTCAAAGAACATTGACTAGGTGACCTTGAACGTTAGCTTTTCTTTCTGTGAGTCCACGCTCTGCTCCAACGGGCGGCTTTTCTCTGAGTGCTGCTATTTCCACACAAAAGTAGAGAAGTGCGTCCTGTTTCAGCAGCCCTTCTTTCTAATACGTCTCCAGCACTGGGTCTGCAGGTACTTCTGCCACTTCTCACACAATGTACGATGCATCCAATGGCCTTCAGCCCCTTATGACAACACTCCAGGAGACAAGATATAGACAATCTATGGCACCACTGCACAAAAGCATGTCATGATTATTTTCGCCTGGTTTCTGAGTCAGAATAATCCATCTAATCAGAACTGCCAACCTAGAGGAAAGAATCTCCACGCAGTTTTCAAACTACAGGACCAACTGGCAAGGCACAGAGGAGCTGGAGCTGCCAGAGCGGATGCAGAGGGAACCAAAAAGAATGTCTTTGCGATTGTAACCCAAGCCTTCGAATCTCCCCCCACCAACCCCCCACCCCCACCCACCCCCACCCACCCCCACCCCCGTTGATCATGCTTC
>NW_006785931.1:89449-141223 GCF_000442215.2 Lipotes vexillifer
CCCCCGCTAATGAGGCCTGGTCACAGTGGAGAAACAATGTTTAAGTTCTAAAAATAATAGCAAACGGTTTTTGTTTCTGAGATGAAGACTGTAATTAAACCTGAATATTTCCACGCCCCCTTCTTCAACATATTGTACATGTAGCTTCACCTTCCCAAGGCACCTCCAGATCTATCCATAGTAGGCACCATCTTCAGATTTCCTCTTACTCCTCGGGTCTCGGCTTACATGGCTCCACTACTAGTAAGTCTTCCCAGAAAGACTTGACTTTTTGCCCACGAGACGCTTACAAATTCCGTGAAAGCAAAGTCTACATTTTGTTCACTGCTATATCCCCAATGCCTTACACGGTACGTGTCACACAGTAGGCCTGTAAGAAATCTTTTTTGAGTGAATTAACTAATGAGTAAGTGAATGAACAAGTAAAAGGGAGGAAGGTGGATTGTGCCAAAAATTTAAGCCCACTTTTACTGTCACTTCCATGATGTTTAAAAAAACATAACATATCTCTAAAAAATAAACAGGACATGTTCATCTTTTATAAGTTCCTTTTCTGAGCTTCTCATCCAAAAGCACATCAAATAGCATTAAGACCTTTCCCCAGAGGCGAGAGGCTTTCAAAGCAGGTTTCTTTTTTGATTATTTTTATGGGAAAATTAGAATCTATCAAGATAATTCTTGTAATGTGTTGATAACACCCTTTGTTCTTTGTTAAGGACAGGGTGATAAAGAGAGGTTATTCTGAGACTTTCTAAGAAAGAAAACATTTTGCCTTGGTAATTTTAGTCAATCTAATTGCCAATAAAGTATTTAACATGTGTTTCCAGCCTTGAAGCTGCTAACCTTTTTATAGCTTAATCGTCACAATATCAAATAAAATAAAAAAGATTTGAACTGCAAAACTTCATTGCATTTACTTTTCCTCCCGCTATATCGATATACAAAGAGAGTAATACACACTACCCAGACCTTCCTGGGAAACCAAGTGCTCTTAAGATAAATGCAAAAAGAGTGAGGGCAGTGAGGACTTCCACACTGCCGAACCTGCAGAACAAAAGCTGCATTAAGATGAAGGCTCCCAGGACCGTTTTCCGGGGCAAGGTGAGGTCAGGCTGAGCCAGCTTCTGTGGGTTAGCTCTGCACCGTAGCTTTTCTTCGCGCCATGGAAAAAGAGAAAGGCCACGCAGCCAGACATTGCAACTACCACACAGCCCATAACCCTTAAGGAAACCTGTTTCCAGGCACAAAGCACTCTAAACAACTTCATGGAGTCTGAGGCCTCTGTCAGGGAGAGGCCACATTTCAGGTCCCTATCTTCACATCCCTCCCATTTTATCTGAGTTAAACATTGGCACCTGAGAAGCTCTAAGTGGGGAAAGGAGGAATTAAATGGTGACAAAGCTGGACTGCCTGAGAGGTTAATCAGAATCCTTTACCTTACTCCCAAAGAGTGGCAAGCATTGATTACTTTGTTCTATGGTCACAAGCACTACCCCCTAATTTGGTCAGCCATGTCAGGGAAGCCAGATGGAGGGATGCTCGATGAATAATTAAGGTAAATGAAAAACTGTGTGACACAGTGAAAAATCAATGAGTTTGAAAACCAGAAATCTAATACTCGTTCTGCTCCTAACCAGTTGTAAGAACTTAGACAGGTTACTTGACCTCTCTGTGTCTCACTTTCTTTATCTTCAAACCACGGGGCTATATTAAATGGACAGTGTCCTCCAGTTCCTAAATCCTAGAGTTCTACAAAGCCCATCATATCTCTACTGAAAAACCAAGTAGATATTCCTGGAACACCATGTGCTTGTTACTAAAAGTGCTTTGTGTTCACTGCAACTTGAACCATAACCCTTGCCCTAGAGCATCTATCATATTAGCAATGACTAATCAAAACATTATTGGTAATAAGAACAGTGAACAAGTAGTCAACAAGGACAGTGAAACACGTGGAGTTTCAATAAAACACTGTTTTATCACAGTTGAAGTAATAAATGGGTGCAATCTTGGAAAGGCAATTTTGCATACAAACCAGAAATCTTTTTTTTTAAAGCCATGACCGGGCTTCCCAGGTGGCACAGTGGTTAAGATTCCACCTGCCAATGCGGGCAACACAGATTCGAGTCCTGATCCGGGAAGATCCCACATGCCGGGGAGCAACTAAGCCCGTGTGCTACAACTGAGCCTGTGCTCTAGAGCCTGAGAGCCACAACTACTAAAGCCCTCGAGCCTAGAGCCCGTGCTCTGAAACAAGAGAAGCCACTGCAATGAGACGCCTGAGCAACCTAATGAAAACCCAATGCAGCCAAAAGTAAATAAATTAATTAATTAAAAAAAAAAAAGCCACGACCTATGACCCATCTAATTGTAGAAATGTTTATTAGTCATTTAAAAATTGGAAGTACAAAGAAGACATACAGATGGCCAAGAAGCACATGAAAAGCTGCTCAACATCACTAATTATTAGAGAAATGCAAATCAAAAAAAGAGTGAGGTATCACCTCACACCATTTAGAATGGGCATCATCAGAAAATCTACAAACAACAAATGCTGGAGAGGGTGTGGAGAAAAGTGAACCCTCTTGCACTGTTGGTAGGAACGTAAATTGATACAGCCACTATGGAGAACAGTATGGAGGTTCCTTAAAAAACTAAAAATAGGGGCTTCCCTGGTGGCGCAGTGGTTGAGGGCCCGCCTGCCGATGCAGGGGACACGGGTTCGTGCCCCGGTCCGGGAGGATCCCACATGCCATGGAGCAGCTGGGCCCGTGAGCCCTGGCCGCTGGGCCTGCGTGTCCGGAGCCTGTGCTCTGCGGCAGGGGAGGCCACACCAGTGAGACAAACAAACAAACAACAAAAAAAAACTAAAAACAGAATTACCATATGATCCAGCAATCCCACTACTGGGCATATACCCAGAGAAAACTATAATTCAAAAAGACACATGCACCTCAATGTTCATTGCAGCACTATTTACAATAGCCAGGTCATGGAAACAACCTAAGTGCACATCAACAGACGAATGGATAAAGAAGTTGTGGCACATATATACAATGGAATATGACTCAGCCATAAAAAGGAACGAAATTGAGTCATTTGTTGAGACGTGGATGGATCTAGAGACTGTCATACAGAGTGAAGTAAGTCAGAAAGAGAAAAACAAATATTGTATATTAACACATGTATGTGGAACCTAGAAAAATGATACAGATGAACCGGTTTGCAGGCAGAAGTTGAGACACAGATGTAGAGAACAAACGTATGGACACCAAGGGGGGAAATCCACGGTGGGGTGGGGATGGTGGTGTGATGAATTAGGCGATTGGGATTGACATGTATACACTGATGTGTATAAAATTGATGACTAATAAGAACCAGCAGTATATAAAAACAAACAAACAAAAAAAGAAACAACTAATACTAAACTTTCTTTGGGTTATTTGTATGGAAATATGTTAATATAAATGTTTCAGACATTACATGAAATTCCTAAAAATCTTATATGTTCTGGTATAATGTTGTAAGTCGTAATTCTAGTTATTACTTTAAAATGTATATCTCAGAAATAACTAAATTTCCTTGTCAATTGCATTATTATGAACTTTCATCAAATCTTTACCTGTGGTCATTTTTAAGTCTTTTGTCATTTACAGACAATTCTGGGTGTACTCTGATGCTTTTGCAAAAATGTTCCTATAAAAGGGTTTCATCTTCAAGGAATTCATGGAAAAGACTCTGACAAGTACAGGTTTCTGGTAACTGACTATACTGCTGAACTGAATGAATAAGCATTTTCAGAACTCTAATGGAAAACTGATGAGTTCATAAAAGTGCTAACAAAAGATAAAAAATAAATAAATAAATAATAACAATTGGAAGTAAACAATACATCCACCATATAGACAAGTTAACTCAACAATTAAGTTATTTGAACTCATTAAAATGGTGACTTAGAATAATATTTAATGACACAGGCAAATGCTTACACTATAATGTGAAGCAAGAAGAGTGGGATACAAAAATTATATACATGGCATGACCATAATTATATATAATATGTATTTATGCCCAATATTGTCATGTGTATATGTATAATATTTATAAATAACACTATTTTTTTTGGTTTTTTTGTTTGTTTTTATTTTAACATCTTTACTGGAGTATAATTGCTTTACAATGGTATGTTAGTTTCAGCTTCACAACAAAATGAATCAGTTATATATATACATATGTTCCCATATCTCTTCCCACTTGCGTCTCCCTCCCTCTCACCCTCCCTATCCCACCTCTCCAGGCGGTCACAAAGCACCGAGCTGATCTCCCTGTGCTATGTGGCTCCTTCCCACTAGCTATCTACCTTACGTTTGGTAGTGTATATATGTCCATGCCTCTCTCTCGCTTTGTCACAGCTTACCCTTCCCCCTCCCCGTATCCTCAAGTCCATTCTCTAGTAAGTCTGTGTCTTTATTCCTGTTTCACCCCTAGGTTCTTCATGACATTTTTTTCTTAAATTCCATGTATATGTGTTAGCATACGGTATTTGTCTCTCTCTTTCTGACTTACTTCACTCTGTATGACAGACTCTAGGTCTATCCACCTCATTACAAATAGCTCAATTTCGTTTCTTTTTATGGCTGAGTAATATTCCATTGTATCTATGTGCCACATCTTCTTTATCCATTCATCCGATGATGGACACTTAGGTTGTTTCCATCTCCGGGCTACTGTAAATAGAGTGCAATGAACATTTTGGTACATGATTCTCAGAATGGGAGAAAATATTTGCAAATGAAGCAACTGACAAAGGACTAATCTCCAAAATTTATAAGAAAATATTTGCAAATGAAGCAACTGACAAAGGATTAATCTCCAAAATTTATAAGCACCTCATGCAGCTTAATAACAAAAAAACAAACAACCCAACCCAAAAATGGGCAGAAGACCAAAATAGACATTTCTCCAAAGAAGATATACAGACTGCCAACAAACACATGAAAGAATGCTCAACATCACTAATCATTAGAGAAATGCAAATCAAAACTACAATGAGGTATCATCTCACACCAGTCAGAATGGCCAACATCAAAAAATCTAGAAACAACAAATGCTGGAGAGCGTGTGGAGAAAAGGGAACCCTCTTACACTGTTGGTGGGAATGTAAACTGATACAACCACTGTGGAGAACAGTATGGAGGTTCCTAAAAAAAACTACAAATAGAACTACCATATGACCCAGCAATCCCACTACTGGGCATATACCCTGAGAAAAACATAATTCAAAAAGAACCATGTACCAAAATAACACTATTTATAAGGACAGATAACATGTGAATAGTAGTTATTTCCAGGTGTATTTTATTTCCTTCTTTGATGTTTCCATAGTCCAGATTCTCCATTTTAGCATGTAATAACTTTGTAATCAAAGGAATTTTTCGTACATATACAGGACTGAAAAATATAAAACAATGAGGATTTAAGCAATTATGAACTTATTCTGCTGGATACATGCATTAGGAATTCAGAGAGAGAGGCGTCACTACAAGCTGTGCAGCCTAAGAGATTCCTGGAGGGGGTTCACAAGTAGAATTTAGGTTTATAGAATAGTGCTTAAGAGCACTGATTCTAGAGCTAGATTTCCCAGGTTCAAATCCTAGCCCTGCCACTTACCAATTGTGCGAGTTTAAGCAAGTCACTCAAACTCTCTCAGCCTCAGTTTTCTCATCTATAAGATGGAACTGGTATCAGTTCTTACTTCAAAGAGTTCTTGTGAGGATTAAACAAATTCACATAAGTAAGGGCTTTAGGACAGTGCCTGACACATAGTAAGCATTATATAAGTACTAGCACAATTATTAAAAGGGCATTTTAGACTACATGAGCATAAAACATTAGTAGTTCACCCTTTTGCTGAATTCTAACTATGTGTCAGACACACACGCAACTCACACTTTGCACTTCTAGGTAGGAAGGACCATCACTATGCCCAGTTTATAGATAAGAAATCTGAGGCACAGAGAGGTTAACGGCCCAAGGCAAGTGGCTGAACCAGTACCTGATCCCAAGCTAATCTGACCCCAGTGCCCATGCTCTTAACCATGGCACCGTCCTGTAGGGAGCAGTAAACAAGCTTACCTCGGGCAGACAGATGACTACTTCCAAAGAGCACAGGAACTACCATCAACAGAGGGCGTGCAACCGGAAAATGAAGCCAGACAGGGAGTCAAGCTCCATTGCATTGGGCAACTGGGAGAAAGATTTCTGAGCAAAGTGGTTTCAGGACAAAAGAGGGATGTAAGGAAATTAGTGCGGCAGGTAAACAGGGAATGAAGCACAAGGAGGCTGTTGACAGAGAGAGAGCAGTTATAGACAAAGCAGTGGTGCGCTGGTGAGGGACTGGGCCAGGTGACAGCACAGAGAGACAGTAGAGCTGGCAAATCAAAACAACGCTTTGAAGGGAAAATTAAGAGAACTCAGAAACACAATACTGGAAGCAAAAAAAGAGAGAAACATCATATCTCACAACCCATTGAGGGCTGGACAAGAAATGTTTCCTTTAATTTTGATTTCTATAAGTTTTGTGAAATGTTTAGTGCATTTACTTACATATTTGTAAAGCATTAAAAAAAAACCAAACCTAACCAATAGTAGCACGATAAAAAGCATCACACAACACTGTACTCTATACAAGCAACATTGACTGAAAAGGTGTACTGCAGTAAGTGACAAAAGTGATTAGCAAGAAATCATAGAGCATAACATCTTTTGTGTAAAGGAAGTGGCTATTTAGAAAATCAAGATAAAGAGCCCACTAATGGCTAATACTGACAAAGAGCCCAAGTC
Organism: Lipotes vexillifer; assembly: GCF_000442215.2. NCBI lineage: Eukaryota > Metazoa > Chordata > Mammalia > Artiodactyla > Lipotidae > Lipotes > Lipotes vexillifer. The sequence continues at coordinate 96,293 of NW_006785931.1, forward strand.
TGATAACATCTCCCAGCACAAAGACAGGCTGATTTATCCCTTTTTTTAAAGTGGCAGCCAGAGCTTGCCAACAAAAATATGTGATTAATCTAATTAGCTTACTGAACTGAGGAAACAACGTGCCAAAATCATATGTACTCGCAGATTAGCCCTTCCAGGACAAAGCAGTGTCACATAAAAGCCTATCCTTCAACTTAAATGTTCACGCTCATTAAAAGGGATGAAGCCAGCAGTACTCAGCCTGTAGGAGTTTAATGAATATTATTGGATGATGATGACACAGACATGAGCCTCAAAAGAATCAGCTCTCGTGGTGGAAAAGAGGAAGGATCACAAAGGACTGCACAAATGTATGTGCTGTGGCAAAAGTCCAATTACCCGCTCAGGCCAGGCAACTGGACCACGTTACACCTGCATTAATATTCCCACTCTCAGCTTAATGCTTTAATAGCCTCATTGACAATGCCTGTCTTCACTTGGGGTTATCAGCAAATACAAGCCACGTCTGTTGAGACTGGCAAAGTCTCCATTTATTCAACAAATATTCTTGGGCCCTTAACATGCACAGGTAATAACCAGACAGAGCACTCAGCAGGGTGTGGACAGAAACCAGTGTGCTCTCCAGAGAGAAGACAAAAAACTGGCAATCCAGGGGCACACTTAGACTGGTGAAGAGAACTCCTGTTGTATTATAAAAAGAAGCCAGTTGCGCTATCAAGAGCTAGCTTCTAGCTTAAAACAGTATCTCCAGACAACTAATGTTATGACTTGTTCAGAGGAGATGTCAGTGAAGTCTCCCTGGGAAGAACTGCTATGTCCTCCTGCGACATCCCTCGTGGGAAAAGTCCTATGGAATCATTCTTTGTGGAAAAGGAAGTATATACTGCTATCTATATAGCCTGAGGTTATCTGTGGACTTTAATTTCCATTATTACACTGGATGATAATCTGTAATAGACAAGCTGGTAGAAAAACTGCTGGCCTTGAGCAGCCCGTTTACAAGAAAACTGACACACAGATTAGCAAACAGTCTCCCACACTGCCCCCCACCTCCACAAAAGACACAACTCCATACCTGTGCAAGACCATTAAAGCTGGCAGCCAGAATGCTGAATCCAGCCCACAGACTGGTTTTTTTAATTACTACTGTTTTCATTTGGATGCCTTTAGGTATTCATGCTCCAGTTTACCACAGACTCCAGCACTCCCTATGGTCTCACACCTGCCTCACCCCAGTGGTGCAACAGAGTCCCACCAAAACTCGACCCTACAGAAACTTTGGTTAGTCTCTGGCAACACTAGGCGTGCTCGCAGCGAGAAGACATTCACCTTGGCAGAAGCACCCAGCCACACCAATAAACAGACACCAGGGGGTTCTCTTCCCACGGAGAAACAGAAATGATTGGCAGCTTAAGCAACTGTTCAAAAACCTTAGCCTTTGTAAGAACCATGTGGGAACCTTGCTGAACTGCAGATTCCTGGAGCCCTAACCCTTCAGATTCTGATTCAGTAGGTCTAGGAGTGGAGATCCAGGAATCTGCATTTCAACAAGCACCCAAGGTGATACTGATGTGAGAGGTATAATAATAAAAACATTAGCAACAATCGTAAGTGCTTACCAGGCCCTGCTCCAAGCACTTTACATATAATGGCTTAATCCTTGGAACAACCCTATGAGGTAAATAGTATTCTTATCCCCATTTTACGAATGAGAAAACTGAAGAAGAGAGAGATTAAGAAACATGCCTCTGCTTTACTCAGCTAGTACGGGGAAGAGCCAGGATGAGAGGGTCTCCGAGGAACAAGTCAAAAGTCCATGCTGGCTATAGGCCAACAGTTCTGAGACTTGACACCAAAGGCACAAACCATAAAAGGAAAAATCGACAAACTGAACCTCATCAAAATTAAGAAAACTTTTGCTCTGTAGAAGACTACATGAAGAAGATTAAAAGACAAACTAAAGACTGGCAAAAAATATCCACAAACCACATATCTGACAAAGGACCAGTGTCTAGAATAGTAAAGAACTCTCAAAAACTCAACAGTAAAAAAAAACCCAAATAATTCAATTAGAAAATGGGCAAAAGACATGAGCAGACATTTCACCAAAGAGAATATACGAAAGGCAAATAAGCACATGAAAAGATGTTCAACATCATTAGTTATTAGGGAAATACAAATTAAAACCACAAGGATGCATCACTACGCACCTATCAGAATAAGCTAAAATAAAACAGTAACAATGCTAAATGTTGATGAGGACGCAGAGAAACTGGATCATCCATACACTGCTGGTGAGAATGTGAAATGGTACTGCCACTCTGGAAAACAGCTTGGCAGTTTCTTTGAAAACTACACATGCAATTACCATACAATCCAGCAACCGACCTACCGGGGATTTGTCTCAGAGAAATGAAACTCCCGTTCACACAAAAACTTGTACACAAATGCTCACAGCAGCTTTATCTATAACAGCCAAAAACTGAAATTAGCCCAGATTTCCTTCAACACGCAAATGGTTAAACAAGTTGTGGCTCATCCATACCATGAAGTATCACTCGGCAATAAAAAGGAACAAAAACTATCGATACCAACAACAACTTGGATAAATGACCAGGGAATTATACTGAGTCAAAAAAGCCAGGTCCAAATGGTTATATACTACATGATTTCTTCTACATAACATTTTTGAAATGATAAAAATTTTATTTATTAATTTATTTTATGGAAATATAGTTGATTTACAATGTTGTGCTAATTGCTGTACAGCAAAGTGATTCAGTTATACATATATAGACATTATTTTTCATATTCTTTTCCATTATGGTTTAATCACAGGATGTTGGTCACAGTTCCCTGTGCTATATAGTAGGACCCTGTTGTTTATCTGTTCTACATATAATAGTTTGCATGTGCTAATCCCAAACTCCCAATCCATCTCTCCCCCATCCCTCCCACCCCTTGGCAACCACAAGTCTGTTCTCTATGTCTGTGAGTCTGTTTCTGTTTCGTACATAGGTTCATTTGTGTCATATTTTAGATTCCACATATAGGTAATATCATATGGTATCTGTCTTTCTCTTTTTGACTTACTTCACCTAGTATGATAGTCTCTAGTCCGTCCATGTTGCTGCAAATGACATTATTTCGTTCTTTTTTATGACTGAGTAATATTCCATTATATATATATATATATATATATATATATATATATACACACACACACACCACATCTTCTTTATCCATTCATCTGTCAATGGATAGTCAGGTTGCTTCCATGTCTGGCTATTGTAAATAGTGCTGCTATGAACACTGGGGTGTATGTATCTTTTCGGGTTAGAGTTTCCTCTGGATATATGCCTAGGAGTGGGGTTGCTGGTTCATATGACAGCTCTATTTTTAGTTTTTTGAGGAACCTCCATACTATTCTCCATAGTGGCTGCACCAATTTACATTCCCACCAACAGTGTACAAGCGTTCCCTCTTCTCCACACTCCCTCCAACATTTATTATTTGTAGACTTTTTGATGCTGGTCATTCTGACCAGTGTGAGGTGATACCTCATTGTAGTTTTGATTTGTGTTTCTCTAATAATTAGCGATGTTGAGCATCTTTTCATGTGCCTGTTGGCCATCTGCATGTCTTCTTTGGAGAAATGTCTATTTAGGCCTCCTGCCCATTTAGTTGCCAGGGGTTAGGTATGGGAAGGTGGGGGCTGGGAGCACAGGAGAAAAGTGGCATGATTATAAAAGGGCAATAGGAGGGACCCTTGTGGTGTTGGAACTGCTCAGTGTCTTGACTGTGGTGGTAGACCCACAAACCCACTCCAGTGGTAAACTTGAATAGAACTTAATATAGTAATACAGGTACACACGAATGAGTACAAGTAAACCCAGGGATCTGAGGACTGTTATCGATGTCAACATCCTGGTTATGATACTATACTTCTGCAAAAATGCTTCCCTTGGGGGAAAATCGGTAAGGTGTACAAGGAACGTCTCTATTATTTCTTACAACAGCATAAAAATTTACAATGATCTCAATAAAATTTCAATTAAAAAGAAAAGGTCCATGCTCCCAAGTGTGCAGGTGAAATCAGGCACTGTGTTCTTTCACTAGGAATATAAAATGGCACTACCTTTCTGGGGAACATCTGGCAATGCTATCAAAAGTGAAAAACATATATCCTTTGATCCAACAATTCCGTTTTTAGGCTATTAATTATAATGAATAATTTATGATGTGTACATTTAGTTACGAGAGTACTTAATTTCAGCAGTGCTTTTTTAATAGTTAAAGACTAGAGATAACTGAATGTGATACGTCCACAACAGGAGATTCTATCAAGTCAGCAAAATAATCTTTGGGAGTAAAACAGCTGACCTGGAAAGATAGGCAAGATAGATGCAGGTGTTCTATGGATATTTACTCAATTCCTGCTATGTGCCAGGCACTGTTGTTGACTGGGAACTCTGACACAACCAACAAGGCATGGTCCCTGAGCTCAACTATACAGTCTGATGGACGGTCCTCTACTGGTAAGTAAACAGTTGACAAAACGCTATACATATATCTCTGTAGGTGATTACAAATACACACGCACATACATATGCACATACCTTTTATCTATATATAATATAAATTCTGGAAGGATACAGCCAAAATGTCAATAGTGGTGATTTCCAGCAAGTGGGATTGTGTGTATGTGTTTTATTTAATTTTATTTGTTTTGCACATCCATGTATTCTAAATTTCTACAACTAACAAGTTTCACTGGTATTAATTTTATTACTGGGAGGAAAAAGGCTGGTCCCCAGAGAGTGCCTTTTTTTCCCCCTCTTTTTAGTTTCTTTTGATTTCTAATAAGGCACAATCAGAGTGAAATTTTTCTAAATCCTGATTCAAAGAACTCAAAGACCTCTTCAATTATCAATGTGAATAAAGGCAAGTTAACCAAACTGGATTACCTCAGGATAAGAATTGGGCCTATTTGTAAAAATTGCATTTCCTTACAAATTCAGGTTTGTAAGCAATTTCTAGCCCTTGGATTGAGCTGGGGTTTCTATTTCAGGAAGTTTGTACTGTTTGCTTTTGCTAATTTCTTAAAACAATGCAGGTTCTTTACAGAAAAATATTTTAAATACAGATGTCCAACAAAACGTAATATCACTCAACCAGAAAAAAACAACTATTTTAAGCTCCAGATATACTACTTTAAACTAATATCTATGTGTGCATATTTGCTAGTTCATGTGGTTACACTAAGATGGTCTCACACAGCACATACTGCTGTTTAAACTGGGTAGGGTTTTTTTTGCTTAGCAACATATGTCATTTTAATGATATATTTTAACATTAAATATGTTTATTTAACCAATCTGCTAATGGTTGGATATTTAGTTTGCTTCCAGGTTTCAGAGTTACAAACAGTTGACAATGAACATTCTTTTAACTGAACATTTGAGCATTTCCTTGATTTTGTCCTCCATCTGAAATCCCAGAAGAGGACATTCTGGCTCAAAGGGTATGAGCCAGAGGGTATGCACACCTGAAAGCTATTGATGTAAGTGGGCTCCCAAAGAGCTGTACCAACTTACAACAATCAGTACGGGAAGGAAAGTGATCCAGTTTCTATCAATACGTGCTCACTAATGCTGCTGACCAACATGAGAATTAACTTGTTCTTGGATTCTCTAGAATTTCACTTTTGGGGAAAACAAAATCATTTTAATAGCAGATCAAAACAGAGGGATTACCTGGCTGTCAGTTAAATGAGAAATTTTACTTTGTCAACTTCACTTTAATGGCAGAATTTTGTCAGACCCACTAAGGCAAACCAAAGATCATCTCTGTAGGACTCTGTATTCAATTCAATGATCTTTATTTAGATAATCACTGTGAATTCTTATCTGACATCCCCAAACCTTTACCCTACAGAGATCAGCCTCCCCACCAAGAACTTCCAGGCTAAGACAGAGGTGGCCATTTCATAGTAACTACCTCATGGGGCAACGTGGGAATAAATGAGATCATGGAGCGTTCATGCACCTGCTTAAGGCACAATGCTATTACTGCCCATCACATATTAAATGGTTCAAAAATGTTTACTATTAGTGTTCTATTATAAGTAACTCACCTTCAGCATGACATAATGAGGACGTAAATTCCAGCTATTTCGATCCTCTTTTATTTTTACAGATGAAGAAACTAGGGTTCGCAAAACTAGGTCTAGAACTCAGGCCTCCTTGACGCCAGTCTGATACTCTTTCTCTAAAACTATTTTGTCTGTTGGTAGGTTTTCTCTAGTGAAGGCTACAGACACCTTAATTCACACAATTACACTTAATCAGAGCAATGTGCAATTTGCGATTTAAGTCTACATGTTCAGAATACACTTGGCTTATAGATATCTGCCTGGTTAAATAATAATTCTCTAAAGCAGGTATTTTAAGTTGCAGGCTAAAAGCAAATGGGTTTATACCCACCTCAGAAGATGATGAATGATTGATTATATATCTCTACGCTGATCGAGGGTTTCTGATTACATTAGACAGAGGGCATGAAGACTAATTAAAAATGCTCATACATTCATCACCGCTGATTGCGCAAATCCCACCACTGAAAGTACAAGAGCAGCACCTTCTCTAAAATGACAGAAGAAACAGATGAATTTCCACTCAGAACTCCCAGAGGCTATCTGTCTTGATTTCAGGGTAAATGGGTTTTCCCTAAAAACCTAAATCACAAACAGAATGACAGTCCAAAAACCCTGGACCAAATTTTACTATTCTATCTGAGCAGGGGCTGGCCAGGTCTGGTCACATGGCACATGATCAATAAATAATTACAGATCAATTGGTAAATAGGTCTGTGGGCATACTTTAGGGATTTTCAAACTAATTTTTCTAGACGCCTACATAATTGGAAGTCATGGTGTGTGTTCCAGTGAGCTAAAGGAACTACATCCTATATGCCACCAAAAACAGCCCTTATATGCACTCCAGACTCTGGTTCCCTCTTATATGCACTCCAGCCCTACAGCGAGGGGCTTGTACTGATCTCTCCCCACCCCTTCGGGGCCACAATTATTACCTGACAGTCAGCAGTGTCGCATTCACCCAGGAAAACATCACCAGGTAAAACACAGACAGGTGCTTTCTAATAACAAGGCAAGATGGGTGGTTCTGGCCTCTGTCTTCTAAGGAAGCCTCCACCCACCACACATCACAGTCGTCAACACACGCTGCTGAGCTGAAAAGGGAAGAATGGGAGGAGGCTGACAGTCAGCCTGCGCTCTCCTACTCCTCAACCCCAACACACACACACACTCCACCCCTATCCAGGAAAGCCAGCACCACCAGCCTCCTCTCTGACCTGATTCAGGACTTAGAATCCTTACCTGGCTTCAGGATGTGAGGATGGGAGAATCTACCCATTATGCTGCCTGAACGCACCAGAGTGTTTATTTTTGGTTTGTTTGTTTTCTTTTGTTTTGTTTTTCCCTGCTGCATGGCACAGCGTGTGGGATCTTAGTTCCCTGACCAGGGATGGAACCCACGCCCCCCACTGGAAGCATGGAGTCTTAACCCCTGGACCGCCAGGGAAATCCCTGCGCCCGCGTGTTTAAGGAACATTTACCCATCTTCCTCCAGGAGACCCCCGTGGCCCCTCTGTGTGCCTGCAGCGGGGGCAGCCAGGGGAGTAGGGAAAGGAACAGTACCTGGCCCATGCAACGTGCACAACAGAGGGCATGTTTGGAGAACTGGCTTAAAACTCAAAATCCTGTTGAATGAAGATATCTGTCATACTAGCTTTTGATCTGCTTGAGGTATGAAGAATCAGAAAAATGAAAATGGGTTTTAAATTACATAATCTGCATTAATAGCAAGAAAAAGTCTTAAAATTAATGGGAATTCAACACAGCAACCATAAACCCAAGGTGGAAAAGGGAATCAATAATGAGACTCTGAGCTTGCAAAGTCATCCCAGTTTAAGCAATAAACGGACAAAAGCCAAAAAAAGACACAGACCAAACAATACCAAAATTATTATGCAGCTGCTCAACCTCTGCTTTTTGAAAAACAATCAAATACCAGCAGGGCATTAGGCAATGCCACACATCCAAGATACTCTATGTTCTTTCCATGTGTATTACTAGCAAGTGAAATCTACATTTTCTATTTTGTAACTTTCTTATGCATTCCTAAATATATTCCTATGCTGTTATATTTTATTTTATTTTTTAATTCTTGCCTTTTTTTACTTCATTCCCTTTTTTTTTTTTTTTTTTTCCATTCCCTTTTTTATACATCTCTCACTGGGCCCTGGTGATCCAGATTCTGGCCCAAGCTCTGTCCCTGTAGATATCAATGTAATTTATACAAGTATCAGTGGGCCTCTGTTCTTCCATTAATGTATTCAACAAATTCTGCTCTGCACCAGGTTCAGTGCTAAGTACGAGGCATACAACACGGAACAAAGTCAAACATGGGCCCTGTTCTTAAGGAGCTCAGAGTCTTTCAATACGAGGCTCCGATATGAAATCAACAGTCCGTTTAAGTTCTCACGGTTTTGTCCTTACTCTTCTCCCTCTTTCTTCTGATTCTCAAGGCACTAACTTCAACTTTTTCATTCCACTATTAATCACCTTTAATGCCTCCACAACAGTCAGTGCCACACAAAAATTTTATGCTCTAACACTGGGGATTTAGCCAGACTGGTTCACAAGGCAAGAAGGAGGAAAATGGAGAAGAGGGATTCTATAAAAATCAAGGCCTCAAAAAAATGTAGAGCAGCTATAGCTCTGTTTTAGATGAACACAGAATGTGAGTAAAGGTAACAGCGGGGAAACAAGCAGCAAGAGAAGCAGAGAAAGCATAACTGGCTCCTCCTCAGAAAGCGGAACCTGACCCCCTGAAAGTCTGGTCACTGGGTTATTCAATCCTGATTGCTTAATGAAAGTGTACAAATCAGCAGATATAACGCCTGAGCGTTCCAAATGTCCCTAATTATGACCAAGTAGGTGAAGGCCTTAAAAAAATCACACTTCACCTTATTGGAAGGGTTTCCGGCACATCAGTAATTAAAACACCTCAGTTCCCAACTACATTAGAAACATGATAATTATCTTCATACGAAATTTGCATTATAACACTTGAAATGCTTCAAATCCTAGCATGACAACGGAATATAAACAAAAAGACCGCAGATTAATAAGGCTTCTGTCCATGACTGTGTTGCTGCAGCTCAAAGTTAAGAGCTCCCCCCTTTGGGAAAAACGAGCATTAACAGTCCCCAGAAGAAAACGCATGATTTATCATGATTATCATTATAATAATATTAGCAGCACCTAAATTTTCTTGAGTCATTACTATGTGCCACGCCTGTACTAAGTGCTTTGTTACATGCCCCGAGCTCAGAGAGACTGAGTAACTTGCCAAAGGTCACCCAGCCAGGACATGTCAGACTAGGGAACTGAACCCAGATCTGCCTGGCTCCAAAATTTATACCGTTCATCACTAATGCTGCCACCAAAGAGGTAGCGTCAAAGGAAGGGAGGGGGCAGGAAAGAGAAGGAGCTGGCAAAGCACAGTTTACAAGATTAAAAATCATTCGAGCCATAGAAGTTGAATGCTGAGCCACTAGGGAAGCCCAAACAGAATTCCAAAGAATTCCCCAAACAGGTATCAGAAAACCCACCTTCTTGCCCAAGGCTAGTAAAATTTTGAACAAGGAGAAATGGTGAGGCCGTGGCATGAGGAAAAAGTGATTCATCAAGAGGGTCCCTCCCTGGAACTTCTTTGGTGGTCCAGTGGATAAGACACTGCGCTCCCAATGCAGGGGGCCTGGGTTCGACCCCTGGTTGGAGAATTAGATCCCACATGCCACAGCTAAGAAGCCCGCATGCCACAACTAAGAGTCCACATAATGCAACTAAGACCTGGCACAGCCAAAAATAAATAAATATTTTTTAAAAAAATTAGCACTGCATCTATTTAAAAAAAAAAAAAGAGTATCCCTCCCTGAGGACTGGCAGTGGAGCCAAGTTGTCCAGTGAACATGGACCATATATGCCTGCTTGGCCAGTCGCCAAGCTACTGCCCTGGTTATGGTCTCTAGGCTCCATGTGCTAGAGAGAAATGACAAATCCCTAAATGAGGATGAGAACCTGTACACAGACACTGTGAAGGGGAAACGAGCAGGACTGATGGGATCTTCTCCTGGAAAATTTGCCTCCAGGGTTGCTAACTCAGATGAAGACTGCTCAGTGTGAGAGCCCTTCCAACGCAGCCCCTAGCTCAGGTGTATTATAGCGAGAACAGTACCACCGTCAAAAGACTGAGTTTGAACTATTTCCTTTCAATAACAGAAAACTCACAATCTTTCTTAGAAGCTCTTTTCCTTGCGACGGGAAAATGAGAAGCTATCCTGGTTATCATGCACTAGGAAAAAACTCACGGCCCCAGCCCCTCCAAGAATAAGAAAGGGCCAGCATTATTCATCGAGTTTCAACACGGCCTTGCCTTATTTTTGAACAACTCAAAAGTAAAAAACATGTCATGGCCTAGTGGAGTCAAATAAATCTAGCTTCAGATCCCAGCGCTGCCGCCAACTAAGTCGTTAACTTTAAGCACAGTACTTAACCTCTTTTGGCCCCAATTTCCTCAGTTTCAAAACAGGGATAATAACCTCCATCTTACTGGTATCTTGTGGGCATTATGTGAGGGTGGACTTTTCACCCCAATGGGGTGCTTGCCCTGCCCACAGCCCCTTCTAAAGGAAATTGGTAATATTGCCAATCAATGTTTGAGGGCAGCACTTGGCAATGATTTTCTGTACACGCACGCACGTGCACACAGACACACACACATACCATCAACCCGCTAATCATATGGAACAGAATCTGAGAATCTGACAGAATCTGAGAATCTGACAGGGGTGGGAACCTGATCTAAAAGCAACTAATCCCTAGGCTGTCCATCAACCATGGTTTAATCTCAGAGGTGATGGTTAATTAGTTCAGCCACTCAAAATCTACTGGAGAGTTGAATTAGGAAGTAAAGCTAGTGGTCAGCAAGAGTGAAGCAGATAGGCCCCAGAACAGAACAGCAACTTGGAGAGTAGCAGGGTAAACAGTGAGGTCGATGCCCAGAACGACACTCCACAGCCCCTCAGCTGAGGCTCCCAGAACCAGTGGGGATCCAAACACCCTTCTAATTCCAGCCTCCAGGTTTCCAATTCCCTGCCCTTCCTGAAGCCGGGCTGTTCCCTTTTCCTAGGACCTAACAATAAACTTCCTATGACCTGAGGTCCCTCGGAAGCAGAGGTAACAGGTAAGGAGCCTCCATCCATATGTGAGAGAGGCAGAGGGGCAGAGAATCATTCACCAGACTTTTTTTTTTTTTTTTTTTTTTTTGGCGGTATGTGGGCCTCTCACTGTTGTGGCCTCTCCCGCTGTGGAGCACAGGCTCCGGATGCGCAGGCCCAGAGGCCATGGCTCACGGGCCCAGCCGCTCAACGGCATGTGGGATCCTCCCAGACCGGGGCACGAACCCGTGTCCCCTGCATCGGCAGGCGGACTCTCAACCAGTGCGCCACCAGGGAAGCCCTCACCAGACTTTTTTGTAGGACCTCGCTGAACAGACTGGGAGACAGGACACGATCCATCTGGCAAAGAAAGGCTCAAGATGCCTTTCAGAGGTCCAGGCTAGCCAAGAAAACAACCCAGGGGAGGGGATCCCCGTTATGATTGATATCTTCAAGAAGTTCCATGAAGGGGAAAACCAAGTCACGTTCCAAAGTCCTAGTACCTTTGCCACCACTGAGAGCCTCCTCTAAGGGGGGAAAATAATACTCTAACCCTTCTTGAGACTGAAATGAAGACCAATGTTGCTGGTTTTCTCTTTGGGGTAAATTTTCATTAAGGGATGAAAAAAAAAACCAAAGTAGTCTATCCAAGCCCCCTCAAAACAAAAAACAAAACAAAATAAAAAAACCTTAAAGCAAAGCCTCCCTCCTCTCCCCACACAAATACATAATTTAGAAAATGACCGTCAAAATAACCAGCTGCATCAATCACGCAGGAGCCATTACACGAAGCCTTTCCCAACACCCACCTCCTCCAGCCTGGCCTCCAATCCCATGCCAGCCCTTCTGGAGCAGCTTTGGGGTCCCATTCCATTTATCATTTATTTTATTATCTGGTTAGCAAGCCAATTTGTTCCACTTCGTGTTTCTGGTTTAAATATGTGAGTTGTATATTTCAACAGAATGAACAGCGGGCTTCGGGGACACCCTTGATGTACATTTCACAGCTACCTGCTTCAGTGCCTCTCTGCAATCTGCATGCAACATAGCAAATTTGTTTGCTATATATTTAAAAGAGGCAGCAGACAAGCACTTCTGCACAAATCAAACCTGGGGAAGGAGACAGGGGTATACTAACAGGCCAAGGTGTAATTTACCTAGATTTACTTTTCCTCAGACCACTACTCAGCTGAGCTTGAAAATTGTTGTTCCTGTTAGCTTTTCTTTCAGCCACCAAAAGAAAAAGGCTCAAAGCAGCTGCTGTTTTGACAAAGTATTGACTTCTCACAGGTGGGAGTGAACAGAAAAATTCAGCTCTGAAGCCACTGGCCTGCATCCATCTGATATGTTATAAGAAATCCCTGAGATAACACTTAGGCTTCTGTTTCGAGCTACACAGTTTTTATTCTATTCTCTCAGTGCACAAGATTCAATGCCTTCCTGGCACTGAGTGGCAATAGCTCAAGGTGATGAGCAGTGAATCACAACAAACTTCACCGAGTGTCTTCTTGCAGCCTATAAATAAAATCAGAATCTGTGAAGCTAGCAAACCTTCTGAGGTCTGAACATCCCAAGGTTATTCACTTCTAAACCTCTCTGGGAAGGATAAAAACATAATCAAAAGAAATGTGGTTTATGATGAACAAAATTTCTTAATGTGTGAAAATTCCCATTTTAATTGTCAGGGACCTTATACTAAAGTATTGCAGACCTTTAACTTCTCACTCCCTGTGTTACCCCCAAAAAGCTCATTTTCCAACAGGGTTTGGAAAGTAATCGAGGTGAGCAGCGAAACACCAGCTGCAAGGAAAAGCTGAGGTTCTGAATTATATTTATATGATGAGGTTGATAAAATGGGCTGAAGAGATCTAATTCCTCATTATGCCACAAAGAAATTTCAAAACATTTATGCAACAAATGGCACATAACTTTTTAGGAATTTGGGTACCTTTAAGTGGGGATTTTCAATTTGTTGGGAGTATCTGCCTAGGCCCTCTTCTCTGCCCCCAACACCTACAGTTCAAGGGTGGGAACTACAGCCATTCTGGTGTTAAATGAGCCGGCTGCCCTGTCTCCCACCTTTGCTGACTAGACTGAGCCCATCAAATTTTCTCCCGTAGAAATTTAAATCAGGATTGGAAAATGCTAAATGAGCTTCTCCAGTTGCTTCAATCACTGGGACACAAACCCAGGAGGTAAAAAGCAGCCCAGTTTGGCTACGCGGAATGAAAACTAATTCAGTGATAGAAGGAAAGAAAATGAGTGCCGAGCTGGCGTTCCAGTTCCTGGTCTGAGGGCAGGCTGAGCCTAAGTCCCTTAAGATACCAGAATCCTATTGATAAATTTCCCTTTTTATTTAATCTAGTAGAGGTTTCTCTTAATTTCAACGTAGTTCAATCAGGGCTAGGGCTAGAGCAGCATAAGCATGGGATGAAGGTTAAGTAATACTAGAATGATCCTTCAGCAAGTGAAAATAAAATAAAATAAGATAATCATCAAAATTCCGAATCAGAAAACCGACTTTGATCAAAAAAGATGGTGCTGACATGCCATTTGAGAATCTGATTCCTACTTCTGTCATGTATTTATTATAGCATCTCAGTTCAAAATCAAAGAGCCTCAAGTTTCTATGTGTCGAATGGGTAACACCTCCCTTCCAAGGTCATTTCTTGCTGTCCTCCCTGCCCCCGACCGTACTGACACACAGCAGCAGCCAGGATCTCTTGCATCTTCCCTTAGTGTTAATTTGCTCACGTTAAGCTTCCTCTCAAAAGCCTGCAGTGGCTTCCAACTGCTTGACATGTCAAATTAAAATACCCGATAAAGTGTTGCATCTGTTAGTTCTGCATTACCTAACCACTGTCATAACCCATTATGCCTAAACTCACAGCCAGTCCTAGAGTCGGCTTTTGTGTTTGTCATCCCATGGTCACAAGACGCCCACTCCAAGTTGAGAGCATGGCACTTGCTGGTGCTTCCTCTTGGAAATGAGTAAAGAGAAGGGATCCCAGAGTCTGGACACCTGGATACCAGTCATGATTCTTCTATTAACCATCGTCTTTTAATTTCTGTAGGCCGGATTCCTTCTCTATAAAATAAAGATGCTGGGACTTGACCACTGGCTTTTGGCTTTTGTTCTGCCTCAACACATCTAAGAGATGTGACAAGAACGCAAGGAAAGTTACATAATAACATATGAAAACAGGATAAACTATGCCATATGAACTGCATAGAATACCCAGGAGACTGCTATTGGCTTGGCTGGCATCCTGGCAGAGGTAGAACCTGAGCTAAGCCATGAAGAAGAAGAAGGACAGGGACCAAAGGGAGGACACGTGCTTATGTCACTTAATTTTTCACCTCCTTTCGTGCCCGTTAGTGACAAATGGTATTGACAAACCTTTAGGAAAAAACACATATTAAGAGATTGTACTGGGAAGGAGGAAGAAAGGAACTACTCTAAAACTCCATCAAACACTTATTGAGAAAGGTGTCTGTAAGGCAAAGGATAGTGCTAAAGGCGGAACCCAAAGGTAAGTGGACGTGGTCCACTGTGTCTAACATCTAAGGTCCAGGACCACAGCTGCTTTGCTCATACTGCACTCCCAAACCCTAAGAGCACCTAGCTGAACACTCAATAAATTTATGTTGAAAGAATACATAAATATAGCCCCTACTTTTAAGAACTTCAGATTTTTTTAATGGAGACTAAAAGAGAGAGAATATGTTGTCCTTTCCCTTCAGGATTCCTAATAACTATGGCATCAATTTCATTTAAAGGGAGCCCTCCTAGGGATAATAGAGAGAAGAATGCAAACCTCACACAACAACCACTTTATACAATAAATGATCAAATCCCACCATGTTAGCAAGTAAACAAATCTGTCACTAGCCTCATTCTCTATGCTGATGCATTAGCCAAGAATGAGCCTTTTAATAGAAAAGAGTAAGTCCCTCCACAGTGGTAAGCCCAAATCTCTCTGATACACAGGCAGCCCTCTGCATCATCAGTTCACAGTTGGTCGAATCTGTGGATGCCGGACCCCTGGTTTGGAAGGTGGACTGTACTATGGCCATTTTATAAAAGGGACTGAAGCATCTGCGGGTTTTGGTATCCGCAAGAGTCCTGGAACCAGTCCCCTGTGGATACAAAGGGACAACTGTATATATTAATTTGTTTCAAAATGCCACTTCCTCTTAAGTTGATTTTTCCCTCCAAATGCCTCAACCACGGACAATTATGTCACATGCACCAGATCTGTGCGTCCAAACGACAAACAGTTCCCTTAAACCAAATGTATTACCATAGCAACAAAGGGATTACCCTTGCCGTTCTCTACCTGCCATGGCCCGATCTATTTAACATGCCGACACTACAGTGACACTATATAAATGATCATGCTCATTAGCAGCAAGAGTCAGCTCTGGGAAAACCATAAATACCAGACATGCACACAAACCAAACACACACACCTGGACGATGGTGTCAGAGATCACAGTGCAAAGGGAAGGAGGGAGAACTAAATGTTCTTAAATATCAGCTTCCAGTTTAGAATGGTATGAGCACACAAATCTCCCAGTTCTTATTTTTTTAAAAAAGGGAAACGCATAAAACGACTTTATACCTATAACACACATTATCAAAAGTTGCTGAAAGCAGGATACTTAGATCAGAAGATCAGAGAGGCAAAGGATGAAATTCATCTTAAACTTGTTTTATGGTTCTGGTTTTGGTTTTTGCTCTGTCCCAGTTTCTGGCTTATTTCTCATTAGGAGAACAGGCAGGAGACTGGAAAATTGGACGCTGAAGGGAGTGTACAGCAGCTGACAGCCAGCTGTGACCATCCTCTCACTCAACCTGGTGAAATCTCCACCGACTTCCCCCGGGGAGATTCCTGAACAGAAAACTGAGGACATCCATCTGGTTCTCTGGGAAAGGAGAGAGTCATCAAGAATAACAGGAGATTGAGTTCATGCAGGACCCCTACAATTCACACTGGGACACAGGGCGAAACCTTAAGGTCAATACAACCACACCCAACAATTCTATCTTAAACCATCTGGTGGGTTTAATCCAGATAGGGGCTGGGTTAGGGTGGCCCCTGTGCCTTGCGTTCACAATGACCTAGTAACAGGATCGCCATTGAGAGCTGGAATCAGCTTTGAGGCTGGAAAAGAGGATAAATGGCTCTTTGACTCACTTTGTTGCGCTCTTTCCTGTCACCCCCTCGGAAAGAGAGAAAAAGGGGACAGCCCTCTAAAAGATTCTAACTTACTTATATTAGACCATAGTCGGATAATGAAAACTTCACACAGACAAGAGTTTATATTTGGCTAAAAATAACTGACATGATCCAGGAAGGGAATCTCTAATAACTGACATATGTAAAAGCCTGTATCAAAGTTTGAAGAACCCATTCGTATACAGAATTCCTGTACTACTCTTCTAGATATAGTCCTCTGTCTGCTTTGCCAAAATCTAGCTTGCCACATGCTGCAGCTATCAAACTTTGATTACAGACTGCAGAGATGACTTAATAATTTGTGAAAACGGTAGTTTTCCAGTACAGTGGTCTTTCCACCACAGATACTAATTTTTATTGTCGTAAACACAAGAAAACCTCTTAAAAGATTATGATGCACAATTATTGCTCTGTCCATTTGGGGAAAAAACCAAAACTTTGAGAACATGGAAAAAAAACAAATATTCACCCCCAAATAACTGTTTTTCCCTTAAAAATCTATCTTCCCAAGAAAAGCATCACAAATACCTAAAACGATGTCTAGCGTGGCCTATTCACCACAAATTGCTCCCATAAGTAGATAAATTATCAAGTAAAGAAGCAAAGAATTTAGAAACACTTCACGCAGTGGTACAATTTTATTTATATACCCACATAAAATAAGAACATGTGCCTCGGGGATCATTTACACAACTAAATGCTTTGCTGATTACCATACAAAATAGCTTAAGACAGATAACCTCTCACATCCGACAGTACACAGGACATGAATTATGACTGCTGTTCTGTTTCCATAATTGAGTGAATGCCTTTCGACAACTAGTCAAATATCTGCGCCTCATTTTCAATAACGTGACATGCATACAAATACATGCTTACAACATATTACGGGACCCAGTGAGAACACTACATTCTAAGAAAGTCCTTTTAAAGTTTTTAGTCTTTCTACTTTTCTACTCTAATAATTTGGGTTGACAATATAATAGAAGCGACCTGTAAATGACATTTAGAAGCAAAGTGAATTCTCTTCTGCCAGCTAATGAGGACTTCATAGCTGTTGGTCACGGTATTCACTTTACCTTCTGGCCAAGAGCAGACACTCTCACTTGTCCCAGAACTAAAAATCAAAATATACTATGTAAAGTTAAACAATAACATTGCACTCGTACATATTTGCCTTGAGTTTTGTTTATAAATTATTTCTGCCACTTATAATTTAAATAATCAAAGATTAAACAACAGAAGTAATATGCATCATATTGTTTTAACTGAAGTGCAGTTGATGTGTACAATATAACGATTCATCATTTTTAAAGGTTATACTACAGTTATAGTTATAAAATATTGGCTATACTCCCTGTGTTGTACAATATATCCTTGTAGCTTATTTTATATGTAATAGTTTGTACCTCTTTTTTTTTTTTTAAGGTTGCATCAGGTCTTAGTTGCGGCACACAGACTCCTTAGTTGCGGCTCACCAGCTCCTCAGTTGCAGCTCACGGGCTCCTTAGTTGTGGCATGAGAACTCTTAGTTGCGGCATGTACATGGGATCTAGTTCTCTGACCAGGGATGGAACATGGGCCCCCTGCATCGGGAGCATGGAGTCTTAACCACTGCACCATCAGGGAAGTCCCAAATAGTTTGAACCTCTTAATCCCCTACTCCTATATTGTTCTGCCCCTCTTCCCTCTCCTCACTGGTAACCACTAGTTTGTTCTCTATTATCTGTGAGTCCGTTTCTTTTTTTGTTATATTTACTAGTTTGTTGTAATTTTTAGATTCCACATATAAGGGGTGTCATACAGTATTTGTCTTTGTCTGACTTATTTCACTTAGCAACAATACTGTTTTTAATAGAAAAAATTATAAACTTCAAAATGCCCAACAACAGCCGAGTGATTCTATATGATTATGGACATCCATACAATATACAACTATTAAAAATGGTGCAAGAGGGACTTCCCTGGTGGCGCAGTGGTTAAGAATTCACCTGCCAATGCAGGGGACACGCGTTCGATCCCTGGTCTGGGAAGATCCCACATACCACGGAGCAACGAGGCCTGTGTGCCACAACTACTAAGCCTGCGCTCTACAGCCCGCAAGCCACAACTACTGAGCCCATGTGCCACAACTACTGAAGCCCACACGCCTAGAGCCTGTGCTCTGCAAAGAGAAGCCCCCGCAATGAGAAGCCCACATACCACAACGAAGAGTAGCCCCTGCTCGCTGCAACTAGAGAAAGCCCGTGCACAGCAACAAAGACCCAACACAGCCATAAATAAATAAATAAAATTTATTCTTTAAAAAAATGGTTCAAGACAAGAGTAATCAGAGTACATTAATAGAACAGAATCGAGGGCCCCAGAAATAGACCCCCACATATACAGTCATGATTTTCAACAAACGCATCAAAACAATCCAATAAGTGAAGAAAAATCTTTTCAACAAATGGTGCTGGAATAACTGGGTATCTGTATGGAAAAAAATTAACCGTGACCCTTACATCACTCACACAAACTGACTTGAGATATAATATAGATATACGCATAAAAGCTGAAATCATAAAGCTTTTAGAGGGAAATATAGACTATCATCATAATTTGGGGGTGGGAACACTCAGGTCACAGAAAGCAATAATATTTTTTAAACAGTAATAAATACGACTGTTGAAACAGAAATTCTCATCAAAGACACAGTTAAGAGACGGACACGAACCTCAGAGACGGGCGCGAGCCACGGCTAAAAGCGCGGACTCCAGAGACGGCCGCGAGGCGCGGCTGAAAGCTCGGACCCCAGAGACGGGCGCGAGCCGCGGCTGAAAGCTCGGAAACCAGAGACGGGCGGGAGACGCTAAGGCTGCTGCTGCCGCCACCAAGGGGCCTGTGTGCGAGCACAGGTCACTGCCCCCACCCCTCTTCCGGGGAGCCTGTGCAGCCTGCCACTGCCAGGTTCCCAGGATCCAGGGACAACTTCTCAGGGAGAACACACGGCGGGCCTCAGGCTGGTGCAACGTGACGCCAACCTCTGCCGCCGCAGGCCCGCCCCGCACTCCGTGCCCCTCCCTCCCCCCGGCCTGAGTGTGCCAGAGCCCCCGAGTCAGCGGCTCCTTTAACCCCGACCTGAGCAAAAAACAGACGCCCTCCAGCGACCTACACGCAGAGGCAGGGCCAAATCGAAAGCTGAGCCCCTGTGAGCTGTGAGAACAAAGAAGAAAAAGGGAAATCTCTCCCAGCAGCCTCAGAAACAGCGGATTAAAGCTACACAATCAATTTGATGTACCCTGCCTCTGTGGAATACATGAATAGACAGCGAATCATCCCAAATTGAGGAGGCGGACTTCTAGAGCAAGATCTATGATTTTTTCCCCTTTTCCTCTTTTTGTGAATGTGTATGTGTATGCTTCTGTGTGAGATCTTGTCTGTATAGGTTTGCTTCCACCATTTGTCCCAGCGTTCTATCCGACCATTTTTTTTTAAATTTTTTTCTTAATAATTAATTTTAATTTAAAGAACTCTATTATACTTTACCTTCTTTCTATCTTTCCTTCCTTCCTTCCCTTTTTGAGACAACGAATCGTCCCAAATTGAGGAGGTGGACTTGGAGAGCAAGTTTTATGATTTTTTCCACTTTACCTCTTTTTGTGAGGGTATATGTGTATGCTTCTATGTAAGATTTTGTCTCTATAACTTTGCTTCCACCATTTGTCCTAAGGTTCTATCCTTCCCTTTTTTTTTTCCTCTAAATAATTATTTTTTTAATTCAATAACTTTATTATACTTTATTTTATTTTACTGTATCTTCTTTCTTTCTGTATTTTTTCCTTCCTTCCCTCATTCCTTCCTTCCTTCCCTCCTCCCTCCCTCCCTCCTTTCTTTCCTTCTTGCCTTCTTCCTTTCTTTTCTTCTTTCTTTCTTTCTTCCTTCCCTCCTTCCTTCCTTCCCTCCTCTCTTTCTTTCTTTCTTTCTTTCTTTCCTATTTCCTCCTACTTATACTAATTCTCTCTACTTTCTCTCCCTTTTATTCTGAGCCGAGTGGATGAAAGGCTCTTGCTGCTCCAGCCAGGAGTCAGGACTCTGCCTCTGAGGTGGGAGAGCCAACTTCAGAACACTCGTCAAGAAGAGACCTCCCAGCCCCACATAATATCAAACGGCGAAAATCTCCCAGAGATCTCCATCTCAACACCAGCACCCAGCTTCGCTCAACGACCAGCAAGCTACAGTGCTGGACAACCTATGCCAACCATATAGCAAAACAGGAACACAACCCCACCCACTAGCAGAGAGGCTGCCTAAAATCATAATAAGTCCACAGACACCCCAAAACACACCACCAGACGTGGACCTGCCCACTAGAGAGACAAGATCTAGGCTCATTCATACACCACAACACAGGCACTAGTCCCCAACAGGAACACAACCCCACCCACTAGCAGAGAGGCTGCCTAAAATCATAATAAGTCCACAGACACCCCAAAACACACCACCAGACGTGGACCTGCCCACTAGAGAGACAAGATCTAGCCTCATACACCACAACACAGCCACTAGTCCCCTCCACCAGGAAGCCTACACAACGCACTGAACCAACCTTAGCCACTGGAGACAGACATCAAAAACAACGGGAGCTACGAACTTGCAGCCTGCAAAAAGGTGAACCCAATCACAGTAAGATAAGCAAAATGAGAAGACAGAAAAACACACAGCAGATGAAGGAGCAGGATAAAAACCCACCAGACCTAACAAATGAAGAGGAAATAGGCAGTCTACCTGAAAAAGAGTTCAGAATAATGATAGTAAAGATGATCCAAAATCTTGGAAATAGAATGGACAAAATGCAAGAAGCAGTTAACAAGGACCTAGAAGAAATAAAGATGAAACAGACAATGATGAACAACACAATAAATGAAATGAAAAATACTCTAGATGGGATCAATAGCAGAATAAATGAGGCAGAAGAACGGATAAGTGACCTGGAAGATAAAATAGTGGAAATAACTACTGCAGAGCAGAATAAAGAAAAAAGAATGAAAAGAACTGAGGACAGTCTCAGAGACCTCTGGGACAACATTAAACGCACCAACATTCGAATTATAGGGGTTCCAGAAGAAGAAGAGAAAAAGAAAGGGACTGAGAAAATATTTGAAGAGATTATAGTTGAAAACTTCCCTAATATGGGAAAGGAAATCGTTAATCAAGTCCAGGAAGCACAGAGAGTCCCATACAGGATAAATTCAAGGAGAAATACGCCAAGACACATATTAATCAAACTGTCAAAAACTAAATACAAAGAAAGCATATTAAAAGCAGCAAGGGAAAAACAACAAATAACACACAAGGGAATCCCCATAAGGTTAACAGCTGATCTCTCAGCAGAAACTCTACAAGCCAGAAGGGAGTGGCAGGACATACTGAAAGTGATGAAGGAGAAAAACCTGCAACCAAGATTACTCTACCCAGCAAGGATCTCATTCAGATTTGATGGAGAAATTAAAACCTTTACAGACAAGCAAAAGCTGAGAGAGTTCAGCACCACCAAACCAGCTTTACAACAAATGCTAAAGGAACTTCTCTAGACAAAAACACAAGAGAAGGAAAAGTCCTATAATAACGAACCCAAAACAATTTAGAAAATGGGAATAGGAACATACATATCGATAATTACCTTAAATGTAAATGGACTAAATGCTCCCACCAAAAGACACAGATTGGCTGAATGGATACAAAAACAAGACCCATATATATGCTGTCTACAAGAGACCCACTTCAGACCTAGAGACACATACAGACTGAAAGTAAGGGGATGGAAAAAGATATTCCATGCAAATGGAAACCAAAAGAAAGCTGGAGTAGCAATTCTCATATCAGACAAAATAGACTTTAAAATAAGGACTATCAGAAGAGACAAAGAAGGACACTACATAATGATTAAGGGATCGATCCAAGAAGAAGATATAACAATTGTAAATATTTATGCACCCAACATAGGAGCACCTCAATACATAAGGCAAAAACTAGCAGCCATAAAAGGGGAAATCGACAGTAACACATTCATAGTAGGGGACTTCAACACCCCACTTTCACCAATGGACAGATCATCCAAAATGAAAATAAATAAGGAAACACAAGCTTTAAATGATACATTAAACAGGATGGACTTAATTGATATTTATAGGACACTCCATCCAAAAACAACAGAATACACATTTTTCTCAAGTGCTCATGGAACATTCTCCAGGATAGATCATATCTTGGGTCACAAATCAAGCCTTGGTAAATTTAAGAAAATTGAAATTATATCAAGTATCTTTTCCGACCACAACGCCATGAGATTAGATATCAATTATAGGAAAAGAGCAGTAAAAAATACAAACACATGGAGGCTAAACAATACACTACTTAGTAACGAAGTGATCACTGAAGAAATCAAAGAGGAAATTAAAAAATACCTAGAAACAAATGACAATGGAGATACAACGACCCAAAACCTATGGGATGCAGCAAAAGCAGTTCTAAGAGGGAAGTTTATAGCAATACAAGCCCACCTTAAGAAGCAGGAAACATCTCGAATAAACAACCTAACCTTGCACCTCAAGCAATTAGAGAAAGAAGAACAAAAAAACCCCAGAGTTAGCAGAAGGAAAGAAATCATAAAAATCAGATCAGAAATAAATGAAAAAGAAATGAAGGAAACAATAGCAAAGATCAATAAAACTAAAAGCTGGTTCTTTGAGAAGATTAACAAAATTGATAAACCATTAGCCAGACTCATCAAGAAAATAAGGGAGAAGACTCAAATCAATAGAATCAGAAATGAAAAAGGAGAAGTAACAACTGACACTGCAGAAATACAAAAAATCATGAGGGATTACTACAAGCAACTCTATGCCAATAAAATGGACAATCTGGAAGAAATGGACAAATTCTTAGAAATGCACAAACTGCCAAGACTGAATCAGGAAGAAATAGAAAATATGAACAGACCAATCACAAACACTGAAATTGAAACTGTGATTAAAAATCTTCCAACAAACAAAAGCCCAGGACCAGATGGCTTCACAGGCGAATTCTATCAAACATTTAGAGAAGAGCTAACACCTATTCTTCTCAAACTCTTCCAAAATATAGCAGAGGGAGGAACACTCCCAAACTCATTCTACGAGGCCACCATCACCTTGATACCAAAACCAGACAAGGATGTCACAAAGAAAGAAAACTACAGGCCAATATCACTGATGAACATAGATGCAAAAATCCTCAACAAAATACTAGCAAACAGAATCCAACAGCACATTAAAAGGATCATACACCATGATCAAGTGGGGTTTATTCCAGGAATGCAAGGATTCTTCAATATACGCAAATCTATCAATGTGATTAACCATATTAACAAATTGAAGGAGAAAAACCATATGATCATCTCAATAGATGCAGAGAAAGCTTTTGACAAAATTCAACACCCATTTATGATAAAAACCCTGCAGAAAGTAGGTGTAGAGGGAACTTTCCTCAATATAATAAAGGCCGTATATGACAAGCCCACAGCCAACATCATCCTCAATGGCGAAAAACTGAAAGCATTTCCACTAAGGTCAGGAACAAGACAAGGTTGCCCACTCTCACCACTCTTATTCAACATAGTTTTGGAAGTTTTAGCCACAGCAATCAGAGAAGAAAAGGAAATAAAAGGAATCCAAATCGGAAAAGAAGAAGTAAAGCTGTCACTGTTTGCAGATGACATGATACTATACATAGAGAATCCTAAAGATGCTACCAGAAAACTACTAGAGCTAATCAATGAATTTGGTAAAGTAGCAGGATACAAAATTAATGCACAGAAATCTCTGGCATTCCTATATACTAATGATGAAAAATCTGAAAGTGAAATCAAGAAAACACTCCCATTTACCATTGCAACAAAAAGAATAAAATATCTAGGAATAAACCTACCTAAGGAGACAAAAGACCTGTATGCAGAAAATTATAAGACACTGATGAAAGAAATTAAAGATGATACAAACAGATGGAGAGATATACCATGTTCTTGGATTGGAAGAATCAACATTGTGAAAATGACTCTACTTCCCAAAGCAATCTATAGATTCAATGCAATCCCTATCAAACTACCACTGGCATTTTTCACAGAACTAGAACAAAAAATTTCACAATTTGTATGGAAACACAAAAGACCCCGAATAGCCAAAGCAATCTTGAGAACAAAAAATGGAGCTGGAGGAATCAGGCTGCCTGACTTCAGACTATACTACAAAGCTACAGTAATCAAGACAGTATGGTACTGGCACAAAAACAGAAAGATAGATCAATGGAATAGGATAGAAAGCCCAGAGATAAACCCATGCACATATGGTCACCTTATCTTTGATAAAGGTGGCAGGAATATACAGTGGAGAAAGGACAGCCTCTTCAATAAGTGGTGCTGGGAAAATTGGATAGGTACATGTAAAAGTATGAGATTAGATCACTCCCTAACACCATACACAAAAATAAGCTCAAAATGGATTAAAGACCTAAATGTAAGGCCAGAAACTATCAAACTCTTAGAGGAAAACATAGGCAGAACACTCTATGACATAAATCACAGCAAGATCCTTCTTGACCCATCTCCTAGAGTAATGGAGATAAAAACAAAAATAAACAAATGGGACCTAATGAAACTTCAAAGCTTTTGCACAGCAAAGGAAACCATAAACAAGACCAAAAGACAGCCCTCAGAATGGGAGAAAATATTTGCAAATGAATCAACTGACAAAGGATTAATCTCTAAAATTTACAGGCAGCTCATGCAGCTCAATAACAAAAAAATAAACAACCCAATCCAAAAATGGGCAGAAGACCTAAATAGACATTTCTCCAAAGAAGATATACAGACTGCCAACAAACACATGAAAGAATGCTCAACATCATTAATCATTAGAGAAATGCAAATCAAAACTACAATGAGATATCATCTCACACCAGTCAGAATGGCCATCATCAAAAAATCTAGAAACAATAAATGCTGGAGAGGGTGTGGAGAAAAGGGAACACTCTTGCACTGCTGGTGGGAATGTGAATTGGTTCAGCCACTATGGAGAACAGTATGGAGGTTCCTTAAAAAACTACAAATAGAACTACCATATGACCCAGCAATCCCACTACTAGGTATATACCCTGAGGAAACCAGAATTCAGAAAGAGTCATGTACCAAAATGTTCATTGCAGCTCTATTTACAATAGCCCGGAGATGGAAACAACCTAAGTGCCCGTCGTCGGATGAATGGATAAAGAAGATGTGGCACATATATACAATGGAATATTACTCAGCCATAAAAAGAAACGAAATTGAGCTATTTGTAATGAGGTGGATAGATCTAGAGTCTGTCATACGGAGTGAAGTAAGTCAGAAAGAGAAGGACAAATACCGTATGCTAACACATATATATGGAATTTAAGAAAAAAAAATGTTATGAAGAACCTAGGGGTAAAACAGGAATAAAGACAGAGACCTACTGGAGAACAGACTTGAGGATATGGGGAGGGGGAAGGGTGAGGTGTGATAGGGCGAGAGAGAGACATGGACATATATATACTAACAAACGTAAGGTAGATAGCCAGTGGGAAGCAGCCGCATGGCACAGGGAAACCGGCTCGGTTCTGTGTGGCTGTCTGGAGGGGTGCGATAGGGACGGTGGGAGGGAGGGAGACAAAGAGGGAAGAGATATGGGAACATATGTATATGTATAACTGATTCACTCTGTTATAAAGCAGAAACTAACACACCATTGTAAAGTAATTATACCCCAATAAAGAAGTTAAAAAAAAAAAAAGACACAGTTAAGAAAATGAACAGGCAAGTCACACATTGGGAGTAAAAATCCACAAAACATATGTAACAAAGGACTAGGACTCAGATATATAAAAAACTCCAAAAACTCAATAATAAAAAGACAAACAATCCAATTTTTTAAATGGACAAAATACTTAAACAGACACTTCACAAAAGAAGTTAATTGGCCAATAAGCACATGAAAGGTGCTCAATAGCATTATACTACTACACACCAACCAGAATGACCAAAATTAAAAAGACTGACAAACTCAAGGATGTTGAGCAAAAGGAACTTTCATATATTATTGGTGAAAATGTCAAAGAGTACAACCACTTTGGAAACGGGTTTGTCAGTTTCTTATAAGGGAAACACATACCTACCCTATGATCAAGCCATGCTACTCTAGGCATTTACCCAAAAGAAACAGGAATATATATATATATGTATATATATATATATGGATGCACATGAATACACACACATATATACCTATACCTATAAGTAAATATATAAATATACACATGCATATATTCACAAAAAGACTTGTAGAAGAATGTTCACAGCAGCTTTTTCATAATAGCTAAAAAACAGAAATACTCCAGGTGTCCACCAATAAATAGGAGAATGGGGAAACTGTGGTATACTAATACAGTGGAATACTGCTCAGCAGTAAAAAGGAATGAAACTACTGAAACATACAGGAACCTGGATAAATCTCAACAGCATTATGCTGAGTGAAAGAAAGACCACACCAAAAAAAAGTATACAGCTGACCCTTGAACAACACAGATTTGAACTGCACAGGTCCACTTTTATGAGGATTTTTTTCAATAAATACGTATATGTACTGTAAGTGTATTTTCTCTTCGTAACGTTTTCTTTTCTCCAGTTTACTTCATTGTAAGAATACAGTGTATAATACACATACAGAATATGTGTTAATTGACTATGTTATCAGTAAAGCTTTCAGTCGGCTATTAGTAGTTAAGTTTTGGAGAAGTCAAAAGTTATACCTGGATTTTAGACTACATAAAGGGTCAACACACCTAACCCCCATATCGATCAAGGGTCAAATGTATATTGTATGATTCAATTTATATGAAATCATAGAACAGGCAGAACTACTCTGTGGTGAAAACAATTAGAACAGTGATTGCCTCTGGAAGGGTAGGGGGTGGGGAATAACTGGAAGGGTCATGACAGAACTTTCTAGGGTGATAATGATGTTGTATAATCCATGTCATGATAGAATTTGAGTTATACAGGTATATGTGTTTGTCAAAACTCAGAAAATATACATTTAAGATGTGTGCATCTCACTGAGTACAAATTCTCATCAAAAGGAAACCTGTAAACAAATATTGAATTCCAGTTAATGATAAGTATTCTGAAATATGTAGAGTAAATATACTGATATGAGCAATTTACTTTGAAATATATCAAATAATTAAGATGGATTAATGAATAGAGAGAATGATAAAGAGATCGATATGTGATTAAGGAAGTATAGAATAATGTTAACAGTAGAACCTGGGTGATATGTATAGGTTCTAATTGTTAAATTCCTTCAGCTATGCTATGTTTGAAGTTTTTCGTGATAAAATTTTTCACAATAAAATGTTGAAAAACGTGGTGTGAAAAGTATATTTATTAACATGGAAAGATTATGTGTGTATATATTGGGTTGGCCCAAAAATTCGTTCCAGTGTTTCCATAAGATGTTATGGAAAAACCCAAACGAACTTTTTGGCCAACCTAATACATACCTATAAACACACACAAATGTACATACATATAGTTAATTATAAATAGCAAGATATAAAATAGCATCTATAAAATGATTGCATTCTAGTTTTTTAAAAGGTAAACATATGCACAGAAAAAGGGCTGGGAAGATAACCACAATCAACATATCAGTGCATTGAATAACTACATTTTAACTCTACTTCACAGAGGGACAACGTATTACCCATCTGCAAAAAAAACAAAGCACTGACAAGTTCCCCAGATTTACCTAGGCCATCTTATTTATAATGTTGAACTGAATAGCACGTATGTACTTCATAGTCTCCAGGGAGCGCTCTTTCTAGTTGAGGCAGACTAATGAGAATTTGTCAGATCAGGGTGAGTTTCAGGGTCTCCTTCCATGTGCTTCCAGGCACCCTGTATGTATCTCTACCACAGCATCTTCATACTGTTTCGCAACTGCATATTTTTCCACTAGACCATTAATTCCTTAAAGGCAAGAGCTACATCTTGAAGTTCAAGTATCTCCAGAAATCAGTACAATATTTAGCACATATGGGACAGTCAATAAATGCTAAGTGAACAGAAGAATCAATAAATGAGCAAACAGCAATTTCAAGAGTCCCTCAATTCAAAAACAAAACCTCCTTCACCCAGATTCTATCTCTGAAATGTGATCACTAGAAACTGTTACCTTTGGATTCACTACTACTGTTAACAGGAAAATGTCTTAGAATGTAAAAATTCTTACAAGAAGACAAAACTTTAAGTCACTAAAACCCATTCATAGATTGCCAACTCCTTGAAGGTAAGATAAAGGGATTATGCCATGACTGGATCCTGAGGATAGCAAGGTCCCTAGGACAGGAGAGGTTCAAGAAATGTGCTCAATAGAAATCGTGAATCGACTGGCTGATCAGTTAAGTAAGACGTTAACATTAGGGGAGGCTGGATGAAGGGCATAGGGGAACACTCCATATTATTTCTGCAGCTTTTCTGTAAATCTAAACTTATTTCAAAATAAATAAAATGTTGACGGGGGCTGGGGGGTGGATTGCAACACGTTGAGTGGGGCAGCTAAGGAAGCAGGAGGCATGCAGGGCACAGAAAAGGAAACCCTCCTTCCAGTTCCCAACCTTGTCGAGGACCAGCCACGCTTTCAAACTTTCAGTAGTAAGAAAAATATTTGGGCCTCCCAAAAGGTACCTGCCCAAAAAAGAAAGATAAATCAATCCCTGACTAAACTGAGGTCCAATCCAGATCACAACATGTCAAGACAGAGAGGTAAAATAGGTAGGAAAATATCTCTTTAAATGTATTTATACCTACACAAAACATTAGGAGTAACTGTACCAAGTACAGGATTTAAAAAGCACTTCCAACAGCTCAATGGTAAAGAAGTGTGGAGTGAACAAAGGCAGAGCCCTGGGTGCAGTCTCAGTGCTGGCCTTCTATTGGCCACCCTTATCTATTCCTTGCCCCAACCACTGTTTACTTGTTTGTCAGCTGAGAATGACAACAGAGGTAAATTTCAAAAAGAATAAGCTCACACACGGTGCTCTGGGTCTCCAAGGGCAGAAGTCACATCTCCTAATATATTTTGTACTATCCCTGGCTCAGCGCCCCATGCAGGTAAAGCGCTTAATAAATGCTTTCAGTGGTGCCAATGGCTGAGAGAATTTGCTTCCCATCTCATTTACTCTCTCAAGGAATACTTATTAAATATTTATTTGTACAAGGGTAGCCCCATGTTAGGTGCTATTTGTATCTTCTCCCAAAGAATACCTAAATTCTGCAGGGAGGAATTTCATCTAAATCCAAAAGGAGGAAAATCTGTTGCTTGAAGGGTTTCCTTGGTTTATCTCGGGGCAGAAGTTTTGGAACAAGTGTTCCTTCAAAGTTACAAGTAGTTTTTAAGGAAGCCTGGCTGGCAAAGGGAAAAGTGTATAAGAACTGACTGGTATGGAAATGGGTTTTTCCAACTTTTGAGCTACCTGTTTATTCTGCTCTGTCTCTGCCAAGGTCCAGACAAGCCCAACAGGGCAGTGCCCCATGGTTTCAAGACTCAAAGTAGGTTTCCAATTCCAAATGACCCAACTTTTGTTTAGCCCCCAAATTCTTTCTTTCTTTCTTTCTTTTTTTTTTTGGCCACACCATATGGCTTGTGGGCTCTCAGTTTCTCAGTTCCCTGACCAGAGACTGAACCCAGGCCATGGCAGTGAAAGCCCAGAATCCTAACCACTAGGCCATCAGGGAGCTCCCTAGCCCCAAAATTCTAAGCTTTGCAAGAATAATAAAGTCAAACCTTGATGCTGACAGTCTTTTTATGCAAGTACACAGCTGATGTTTTGGTTCAACCAATGACCGTGGATCAGTGGCGTGCTGCTGTTAACCTAGAGGTCAAGCAGAAGATGGCCCTCTCTATCTCGCCCCTCATCCTTCCACCCGTAGCTCCAGCTGGGGCCACAGTCATTCACTTTATTTTCGGTTCCTGTGCTCTGATGAGGAGCCTTCAGATGGGCCAGATCCCACCCAAGGCAAAAGGCTAACAATTCCTGAGCCAGCAACCTAAGGAGACAATGCTGGCCAGTGATTAGACCTCAGCACACTTAATGTTACCATACTGTGCAGGAAGGCAGGTCCCCAGAGTCTTTCTCCCCTAAATTACTATGCCTGCCTTGGTCTTTCCTAGATCTTAAGTTCCCAAGAGGATGTTTTTCACTGTAAATGTTGCACCTTCTGAGACAGTCAAAGATTAAATAAACATTGAGTTACTCAAAAGCACAGAGCCACGTAAAATTATGCAGTCCTGTTACATAACCCCTACTCTCTCTTCCTAGTTGCCTCTCTGTGCCTCTTCCAAACCTGTTCATAAACCTGCCTGTTAAGGCCTGCCTGACTGCTCAGCCTTCCTCTGGTACCTCCTCTTGTCTTCTCCCTGAAGCGGCCCCTTAGGCTTTCATTCTATATTCTCTGTCTTCTCCTCCTGAATCTTTCAGACTCGAAATGCCTCAGGAAAGAGACTCTAATTTCAGTACTGCTTCTGCTTCCAGAAGCAATATTTGCCTTCACTGTTTAAATAATATATAACACGATCTCTCTGGTAAGCACTATACACCGTCCTTTTCCTGATCACCTCTATCCCTCTCTCAGATTACACTGTGGTTCTCAAGGTGTTTAAATTCATGCGGGGTAGGGGAGGGATGGAGAGAGCAAGGGGGCCTTTTCTCTAGGTCTTTATAGCTTTGAAAATAAATAATAAAAAGATCACAGATGCCTCCTGTTCATTTAATAGTACAAGAAAACATTTCCTACAAAATATAACATGGATCTAAGATCATCTGCCATGCCATTTAACAATGTATAATGATATGAAAATAAAAATACATTAGATAACCCCTTAATTATCGAATATTAAAGAATACAGATATTGACTAGAAGGGAGCAATAAGTAGAGAATTTGGGTTAAAAATAATACTTAACATGTTTTAGCTTCTTTTAAAAAACTTCTTGCTTCTCATTTTCTAGTCTCCATCTCACTCCTTACTACCTTCCTTTTAAAAATGAGATACAGCTATCACAGCATAAACAGAGACAGTGGTACAAGGCACTGAATTGAGCAGTGCTCCTCGCGGTATAGGAAATCTCAGCAAGAAACAAGTACTTCCTTTTGGAGATTACGAAAGTCTCATTTTTGCCATGGAATGTCATATTTGATTTCTCTTTTAGAGAAGTGGAGGGATATGTCCTCTGTCCCAGGTAACAAAGTTGGTTTGTAAATAAATTTAAGAAATAACTGTCACAGTTCTAAATCTCTTCCATATTGCATAACTGGCTTCATATTTTTATGTTCTGAAATTCAGCACTCTTTTAAGGTTTGTCTTTTTGTAATTTAGTGGAAATACTTCTTTGGCAAAGGTCATAGAAAACTCAGTAGAGCCCTGCAGTCACAGTAAATATTTTATTAACTATCCTGTCCAAAAAATCACCCCTCTCTACCTATTCACTGCCCAGGCCAGTCCTTTTCCCCCATTTCCCATAACCCCATTCGAATTCTACCCCCAAAATATAGGTTGTACCTTCCCTAGTTCAAGAACATGATTTATTAATGCAAATGTGCTAGAATCTGAGACCTGATCATTGACTTTCTGAGAAAGCCATATGGCAAAACACCTTTAAATAAAAGTCACTGACCAAATCTTGGCAGACTATCAGTCTCTTGGGTATAGCTTAATCTGCCCTCCTTTATTAAGAAAACTTCTTCAAGTTTGACTACTGATGCTCTCAATATCTAGCTCTTGGTAAATGAAATTGGTTTGCAGATGGTCCATAAATCAGAAGTTTATTAAACTGTTTTACATTTTTAGAAACCCCAAATTATTCAGTGCTAGGTAACCATTAAGTACAAAAGAAGATTTTTTTGGCCACTCAGTTTATTGTTAATGGCCTTGAACAACACACAGTTTTGTTGTCAGTCACAGCACACTAGGACAACTAAAAAAACACTGTACTGGGTGCATACTGGGCAGTGCTGGAGTTGTGTCATTTTCCTGTCTCCTGCAGTTATTACAAGGATGGAATCAGTCCATGTGTTCAATGCAGTAAAAGAATTTAAATGACTGCTGCACTGAAATATTTGTTTCACTCCATTACCTTCAATTCCTTGTTCTGAAATTGGACTGTGCCCATTTTGTTTCTCTATACATGTCCCTTATTTGTCTTTGAGGAAATAAAAGTTAGAACCCTACTGCAATCCTACAGATAGAAAAATGCTAGATTCTACTACCATCATTAATGTTTCCAGGCTCCATTTAGTTCAGTGCTTCTCCCCAAGTGTATCAGGACACACTATGTTCCAAAGGCCTAACTGTCTTATTGTGACAACACCTGACTTTCCCCACAACATGGACTACCTTTGGGCAGATCCTAACCTCATACCCTTTGTCCTCAGATTTCCAATCAATTCAGTTCCCATCCCCTATCCTTACTAATTAGAATTCTATTCAGGTTTGCTCTGAAGGCAAAACAATAAGAATGTCCCCTGGGTGCATGAATCCCAACTCTAGAGAACCTAAAGGTAAGTACTCCCCATACTGATCATACGGTTATGTTTTTACAAACTATGAACAGATGAAAGACACAACTTCTGATATCAAATTAGCCTCACCAAAAGCAACTCAAGATCAACTATTCTAAGACTATTCTGTTTAGCTCAGTGCTTCTCCCGCAATATTTTTGAAGTATATATCTTTCCACATTTAATCGGAATAAGATCTCTTAGGGGAAATCTTTGCAATTCACTTATTCTAAAACACTTATAAGGAACGAGCTACAGTTACTTAATATTGGCCACAAAACGGGAATAAAGACGCAGACCTACTAGAGAATGGACTTGAGGATATGGGGAGTGGGAAGGGGAAGCTGGGACAAACTGAGAGAGTGGCATAGACATATATACACTACCAAACGTAAAATAGATAGCTAGTGAGAAGCAGCTGCATAGCACAGGGGGATCAGCTCAGTGCTTTGTGACCACCTAGATGGGTGGGATAGGGAGGGTGGGAGACGCAAGAGGGAAGAGATATGGGGATATATGTATATGTATAACTGATTCACTTTGTTATAAAGCAGAAACTAACACACCATTGCAAAGCAATTATACTCCAATAAAGATGTTAAAAAAAATAAAAATAAAAATAAAATAAAATTGGCCAGTGGCCATTTCCAAAGTGAGATTTTTTTTTCCCCACTATGGTAATGATTGGCAATTAGTAATCTTTTCCAAAGCTGGGTTAGATTTAACGTGAGTGTGCCCTTCAGCGTGGAACACTGGGGCCTCAGTTGTTCATTGAGCAAGGTATTAAAGTGAACATTTGTTTAAAAGCATGGCTCTATTCTTAGATACTTCCTCAAACAGTGTATTATTAATCAGTATGTTTGAAGTTACAGGTGACAGAAACCCAACTCAAACCTGCTTAGGCAAAACAAAAAATATATTAGCTCATTTAGATGGATAGCACTAAGAAGAAAACTGGAGTCAAGACTCAATACTGTCAGGAAACTCATTTGCTCTCACCCACCACCCACCTTCCTGAGTCTCTGCTTATCTGTGTCTCTTTGCTTCCCTCTCTCTACTACATGTGAGTCTTCCAGGTGACCCAGGAAATAAACTCCAGGCTATCATCTGTCCTGCACTTATATCTCAAAAACATGAATGTCTTGCCCATCAGCTGTATCATAAAAGTCCTCATTTGTCTGGTTATATCTATGCCATCCCCTGAACACATCACCATAGCCTAGAAGATGGGGCAGCCTAGGAGACAAGGATCTCTAACTAGGCCTCAATCACATGCTTCTGTGGCTAGGAACAGGAAGTAGGGAATAGGGAGATTATAGATCAACATGATTATTGTCCTTATCAAAATCACATGAAATGGGAAAGAAGTCTCCAAATGGAAGGGATTGTTATTACCAAAATGAAAGAAAAACATCCAGGGCAGCCATATCGTTAGCTAGTAGAGTCTACCACTGACCTCTTTCATGCAAAGATGCGGTGGCCATCTATTCAGGTGTGATTCCCAGACTTTTTACAAATTTTGAGAAAGGGAGAGCAATCTGCCACCCACTCAGATGACAGGTTGGATATATTCTTGATCAATAATTTTGAACAGCTGAACTCTGGATAATCGCAAAGAGAATAACCTTGAATTCTCTGCTGCTTGGTTCTTATCAAAAGCTTAGTTTTAGGAAATAATATTCAAGGAAGATTACATGAAGGATTCCTGTCGTCTATAACTACTGGTTACCTTTCCAACAGCCACTTTGCCCATCGTGTTTTTTGTTGGCAGAACTTTATTTTGTTTGGGTATCTCCCCTGGCTCTATGTGTTTCAGGGCTAACACTCCCTCAGGGTCAAGGTCTGATGAGTTAAATTCTAAGCCAGTGATGATGATCCCATGCTCGTTGCTAACGCTGGTTTAAGGGCAGACAGGTGACCCATCTCTAGCCAGTGAGACATGTGCGGAGTCTACTTTGGAGGTTCTGGTTTGGAGGATCAGCTTCCCTGCCACTATAAAGAAGAAAGAAGAATGGCTGGAACTCTTTCTACTTCTGGACAATACTGCAGCCACCCTGAAATGTGGAGAGGGGCAAGGCTAAAGGCAAACACACTGAAGATGGTGGAAAAGAGGGAGGGCTTACTGATGACACTGTAGAGCTGCCAAAGTCAGCTAGTCCTGAAATCTATCATAGAAATATCTATTATGATAAAAAAGAGTCTATCACAGAAATACAACAAAATGCCTTGCAGTTAAACTGATTTAGTGTTGGAGTGTTCTGTCTTCAGAGTAAAAGATAGAACAAAAACTTCTTTTTACCAGGCTTCCCTGGCAGTGCAGTGGTTAAGAATCTGCCTGCCAATGCAGGGTACACGGGTTCGAGTTCTGGTCCGGGAAGATCCCACACACCACACAGCACCTAAGCCCGTGCACCACAACTACTAAGCCTGTGCTCTAGAGCCTGTGCTCCACAACAAGAGAAGCCACCACAATGAGAAGCCCTCATACCACAACAAAGAGTAGCCCCCGCTCTCCGCAACTAGAGAAAGCCCACATGCAGCAACAAAGACCCAATGCAGCCGAAAATAAATAAATAAAATAAATAAATTGATTTAAAAAAACCTTTCTCTTTACCCAGAATAACCAAATTGGACAGTTAATTATGAAAGAGTTGGCTAACAAATGGAATCATTAAAACTATATAAACATTATTTTTAAGCAAACATATAAATATAAATTCATTCACCAATCTTTTGATGTAAGACCAAGGCATTTTCTTTGTGTATGGGACTCTGCTGACTGGTATTACAAACGTTGTTTCATATATAAACCACCTCCGTAATGCACTGTTATACTTTTCTAGTTTTGGTTTCTTTAATGTAGGTGAATAAAGATACTTGCTAAGCAATCTGAATGCAGAATCCTTAGAGTTTTTATAATTTTTTTCACAATAGTTTACAGTAGTCTCACCTACACCAAATTTAAAAGCAATCTGTTGATTCATTCTCAAGTTTTTCCAAAGCATTAAAATTTATTTTCTTAGAAATATCATTTTTCTCATATTTAACTACAATATTAAGTAAAATTTGCACAAACATACACATAGCTGACAGAAGATAAACATAAAATTCTACTGGAAGAAGCACACGTGCACAGGCTATTTAAGTAGCCATTAGCTGCTACTACAACTCAGCACACTGTGAACAGTAGTCACAATGCTTTGCAGAGAAAATGGAAGCTGGATTAATCAAGAAATTTGGTGAAATGAAGGTCAATTAAGAAAACTTGTAAATGTGTATCTTATCAGGCATATAACTTGCAAATATTTTCTCCCATTCTGTAAGTTGTATTTTCACTTTCTCAATAATGTCCTTTAAGAGACAATCTTTTTTTAAATTTTTATGAAGTCTAATTTATTTTCTCCTTTTGTTGCTCATGCTTTTTGTGTCAAATCTAAAAAGCCATTGCAAAACCCAAGATCGTGAAGATTTATCCCTATGGCTTTTTCTAGTAAGTTTATAGTTTTAACTCTTATCTTTAGGTCCTATCCCTTTGAGTTAATTTTTGTAGACCAAGCTCAATATTTATTCTTTGCATGTGGTTATCCAGTTGTCTCAGCATCACTTGTTGAAGAGACTTTTCTTTCCCCTTAAATGGTCTGTTGACCCTTGTTGAAAATCAGTTGGCCAGAGATGTTTGGGTTTATTTCTGGTTCTTCAACTCTATTCCATCAGTCCATACTCCTATCCTTATGTCAGTACCACACTGTTTTGATTACTGTGGCTTTGTAGTAACTTTTAAAATCAGAACGTATAAGTCCTCAAACTTTGTTCTTCTTTTCCAAAATTGTTTTAACTAATCAGGGCCTCTTGCAATTCTACATGAAATTGAGGATTGGCTTTTCCATTTCTGGGGTGAGGGGTGAGGGGTGGGGAAGCCACTAGAAATTGAATAGGTATTGCATTGAATCTGTAAATCACTTTGGGAAATAACCATTTTAACAATATTAAGTCTTCCAATCAATGAACACAGATGTCTATCCATTTACTTAGGTCTTGTTTAATTTCATTCAGCAGTATTTTGTAGTTTTGATGCAGTGTGATGTTTCAACTTGTGGCTCCCCTTAATTTGAGCCTGAAGCTCAGATGCAAATTTATGGTCCACATTCAATAACAGGGGCAGGCAAACCTTGTTAACACATTTCTGCAGCCTTTAACTTATTGCATTCCTGTATTTTCACCTTCACAATTTTATCTTTCTTTTTTTTACCTGTATTTCTATTAACCACTCAATCTTTTTTTAGGACAAGATGGAATATAAATAACAGGAAAATAAAAGTATGTGTCACGTTACCAATCTGTATGGAAAATAAACAACCTGCCTACAAATATAACTGCCATCCACCTCTGTGCAGTGATGAGGTGACCCACCATTCAGGTAATAATATTTAAGATAAATTCTTTACCTTTCATTACAAAATTATCAGCTCAGTATTCAATCAATGATTTGAAATTATGGCACTTATAAAAAGCCTTAATTTAAAGTTACCTACTGTCCAGTCCCTTTCTTAGACCAGGGAAAATTACTAATACTTGAGAGGACTAGTCTCTGGTGCAACTGTTTCCTCCATTTTATCATATATTTTTATCCTTGTAATAACAGTTCAAATATATTTATATACATACATATATATATATGTGGGTGTGTGTGTATATATATGTTTTATTCTCAGCTTCAAATCCATTTTGAAAATAAGCAAAGTTAACCAAAGAATGAAAATGAAAGAATAACTCAATGGTCAGTGCTTCCTTCCTTTCTCCCCTTCCACCTTCCTTCACCATTAGAAGCCCAATGTATACAGTTTTTATCACTGGGCACAATCCTCTC
Organism: Lipotes vexillifer; assembly: GCF_000442215.2. NCBI lineage: Eukaryota > Metazoa > Chordata > Mammalia > Artiodactyla > Lipotidae > Lipotes > Lipotes vexillifer. The sequence continues at coordinate 134,359 of NW_006785931.1, forward strand.
TAGTAGTACCTTGAAAAATGTACAACAGTGCTTATGAACAAAAAAGGATACGATAGATTAAACACTTCTAAGTAACACATGAGTCAAAGAAGAAATCTCAAGAGAAAATTTAAAATACTAAATGAAAATAAAAATAGAACTTAACAAAATTTGTGAGATGCAGAGAAAGCAGTGCTTAGAGAAAAATTTACAGCATTGAATGCACATATTAGAAAAGAAGAAAGATCTAAAATCAGTAATACAAGCTTCCACCTTAGGAAACTAGAAAAAGAAGAGCAACTTAAATCCAAAGTAAGTAGAAGGAAAAAATAATAAAAATTAGAGTAAAAATAAATGAAATTGAAAACAAAAAATCAATAGACAAAAATCAATGAAACCAAAAGCTGTCTTTGAAAATATCTCTAAAATTGAGGAACTCTTAGCCAGATTAAGGAAAAAAGACAGAAGACACAAATTATTAATATTAGAAATGAAAAAGGGGCCATCACTACTGATCCCATGGACATTAAAAGGATAATAAAGGAATATTATGGAGAACTCTAGGCCCACAGATTTGATAACCTAGGTAAAAGTGACCAATATCTTGAAAGACACAATCTACCAAAACTCATACAAGGAAAAATAGATCAATGGCCTATATCCATTAAAGAAATTGAATCAATAATTAAGTACCTTCCAAAACACAAACACCAGGCCCAGATGGGTTCACTGGTAGAGTCTGCCAAACATTTAAGGAGGAAATTATACCAACTCTCTATACTCTCTTCCAGAAAACAGAAGCAGAGAGAATATTTCCTAACTTGTTCTATGAGGCCAGCATTACCCTAATATTAAAACCAGACAAAGACATTGTAAGAAAGGAAAGCTATAGCCCAACATCTCTCATGAACAGAGACACAAAAATCCTAAAGAAAATATTAGGAAATCAAATCCAACAATGTATAAAAAAGCATGTGGTACAGAAGGCCTGGGTTTGAGCTTCAGGTTGTCACATACTATTTAGTGGCCTTGGACAAGTCACTAAAACTTACTTTATCATAACTGACACCTGCCTACCTACTGTACAGTACTGAAGAAATCAAATAAGAAAAAAAGGTGCAGAATCACATCAAATTACATTGTTACTCCAAACTAGCAAGCACTAATTTAATGAATCACAGCAATGATACCCTGAGCAAGAGTCAAGAGTGGGAGTTACTGAAATCAAAGCCACAGGTTTAATCTTGGATGGGCTTCAAATTCCCACTGGTAATCATGGCAACAGACTGTAGTTCCAAGTCTAAGTAGCCACCTCTAGGATGCACAGACACCACCAGGACCAACACACGCTCCCAAGAAAATGACTTGAAGATTCAGACCCTGCAGACAGTGGCAGCACACCACATCTCTCAGGCACCACCTAAGTACATGACAACACTGCCATCCTATGTTTCTGTAGAGGCTGCATTTATTTTCCACTAAGTGTTCTGGCAGACTGCTTTACCAGAACCTATTACACAGCCACCAATTTATTCAAAAAGGGGAGAAAATAGACACACACACACAAAAATTCATTACCCACAGGATATGTCACAGTTAATGGTAATTAATCAAACTTTTTTCCCTTCTTGTAGAAAACCAGCCACATAAATAACCATATCAGGGATCAATGGAGCATCTGTTTCATCACTTAAAAAAGCTACCAGCAGAATGCTGCTCAGATTTTCTGGTATGCTTAAAGAATATTTTCAGAGAAAGGAGCTATACTTTTAATTGGAAAAAGAAATCCATAATCTCTTTCCTAAATGTGTTTTCTATGCCATAATTACATTCTTTTATATATGTGTACACACACATTAACACAGGTGACTTGATCAGAAATGCACATATAAAAAATTTAGGTTAGTGCCAATAAAATAGGAAGATAAAGCTTTAGGAATTTCCTTTGACATTTTAGTAAAGCAAATTTCATTTGGAAATGTTTCTGTACATCTAAATAGCATAACTATACTTATAAAAATGTCTAATCTCCTGAACTCATATCTATTGAACAAAATGAAGGAAAACTGCCCCCTTATTTGGCCAAATTAATGGCCAAATTATTCTGCCAACTACCCTAAATTTGGGTGTTTATATTGCCTTTAGTATTGCTAGTATCACCAAAATTCAAACTCCATGTATTTTGCTGTCCTCTCCAAAACTAAACCCCATAGGGAGCTTGATTCTCATGCTCCTCAGCAAATTATTTTCACAGTGAAACGTATTTAACCAAGTGCCATTTTAACCAACGTCCCTGATAGGTACCCAGGCAACAGCAGTCCTTTTCAGTGTCTTGGCAACTTTTGTCAGCTAAAAATACCTTAAACATAAAGGGATATGCTAGTGTGGCTATGGTGGGTAACCTACTTGAAAAATATATAATTTAACACTGCCGGCTATTTCATTTATCCTTCTCTGATTTAAGGTATTTCAAAGAATTAGACTTTTCTTTCTGGAAATGTCTGAACACATTTCCTTGAATTCCCTAAAAATATATTTGGCTAGATTAGGTCATTAACTCCAAGAAAAATAAACACTATTATTAATAGCTATGGCTTGGATAGCAGTTACAGTATGGCCTGAACTATTTTAACAAATTCATACATTTGCCTTTTAGCTTCTTACTTTGAAGATTGCAAGGTTTCATATTTTAATGAAGATTCTAACAGATAGAAAAATATTGGGGAGCCGCAGGAATGTAAGGTACAGCACAGAGAATATAGTCAATAATATTGTAGTAACTCTGTATGTGACAGATGGTAACTAGACTTATCCTGGTGACCATTCCATAATATATAAAAATATCGAACCACTATGTTGTACACCTGAAACTAATATCACATGTCAATTATAATTCAAGTTAAAAAATATTAGGGAGGAAGGGAGGTTGATAATGAAATCCCCCTATACAGAGTCAATCTTATTTCACTCTTAAGGATACCCAGAGAACAGAGCCAGTACCAAACAAGGGGAAGGGGACTGCTGCAGAGTCATTTGCAGAGGTGGTCCCTGAATTCATACATGTACCAAATGTTACCAAATATTATTTTAGCTCAGGGTTTCTCAACCTCTACACTACTGATATTGTTAAAGAAAAAATATTCTGACACTTGCTAAACCAGTAAGGAAGATTTTATTCAGGATTATCGCAATGGCTATCGACTGTTGCAATAGGGGAGAGCGATCAGGTTCAACTCTAAACACTACAAAGACAGCTGGGAACTTATACTAACAATCAGAGTGAGGGGGTCAGGAGATGGAAAATTACTAAGACAAGACATCAAGGGTAGGGGGATTCTTACCAAACTGACCTAACAGGAGTCTTGCTGAACACAGGCCAGGGTGATCAGACATCAAGGGTGGGGGACAAGGAATTTGATCAGATAACAAGGGTGATCTGGTATGGAAAGCTAGCGGTGCTGGGGTTCACTAAACTGACTCAGCAGAATTCTTGCTAAAACTGGGCTAGGCAGGCCAATGACAGGATGGGGGCCAAGGCTGAGTGAGGCCTAAGCAAGAAGGCTTGGAGGCACCCAACTAAAGTTTGGGAAGAAAAGAGTCTTTGTCAACATCTTGGATCAGTTAAATCTTTGTCTTGAGAGGCCATTCTGTGCATCTGAGGATGTTTAGCAGCATCTCTGGCCTCTACGTACTGATTGCTAGTAGCACCTCCAACCCCCTCCACCCCCTCCTGCCCCCAGGTTGTGACAATCAAAAATGTCTTGAGACATTGAAATCACTGCTTTAGACAAAGGGTTAGCAAACTTTTTCTGGAAAGGGCCAGACAGTAAATATTTTTGGCTTCAAAGAATACATATACATATCCTTCTTTGTCTTTTTTCAACCATTTAAAAATGTATGAACTATTCTTAGCTGGTGGATCATAAAAAATGCAGCAGGCCAGATTTGGTCATTGGTTGCCAAGCTCTACCTCAGACTAAATATCACTTTCCAAGTAGATAGAGACAGTATACATACAGTATTATATTCTACAAAATACAGATTTACTTAAACTATGATTTGGGTCTTGGTAACTTTCTATCAATATTATTTTCTCAAAGGAGGAAGAACAGAATTAGAGGCAGAATCTTGTGGCAGTCCACATATGTTTTTACATTAGAAAAGTAAGCGAATTCACAATAGCCTGGGGAAAACTGCTCAAAATGCTCCCGCAAGTCTGCCCTTTCCCCTCTAAACACAGCCCAAACCTTGCATTTCCATCCCTTGGTCTTCAAACCCCCAACTACATAGCGTTGATTTAGGAGTTCGCTTTTGTTGGTGTTTTTTAACTGACACTACCTTGGTTTCTGTTTAACATGTTTTTTCATACTCTCTCTCTTCATCTAACGTTCTGGAATGCATCTCTAAAATTAATCTATCCCAGGCTACAGAGTCTATGAATATGAAGTAGGTCACTGGAACACCTTATCTTGCTTAAGGGTCAGTTACATGAACCCCCATGTGCCACAATCCTCTCAGCTTTTGCCTCTAGAAACAAATATGCCCTCATATATTAACAGGATTACCCTGGAAATGATGACATGCTAAAAATGACCCTAGGACTATCTAAAGGTTATACTACAATCCAGCTACTGAATATGAGAGTTTAAGCTATGTGGTACTCTTGTTTTTAACGGTTACAACAAATACAACTGAGAAGAAAAAAAAGACCCAGAACCTTGTATATTTCAATTCACTAGATTCCATTAGGCAAGGTCTAAATTACTAGGAAAAATGGAGGAAACATCTCCGAACAAATGCAGTAAAACATGTCTAACCTCATAGGATATATCTGCCATGTGCTTATTCTTCTTTGATAAAACATCAACATTAAAATGTCTCCTTTGGGGGATTCCCTGGTGGCACAGTGGTTGAGAGTCCGCCTGCCGATGCAGGGGTCACGGGTTCGTGCCTCAGTCTGGGAAGGTCCCACATACCGCGGAGCGGCTGGGCCCGTGAGCCATGGCCGCTGAGCCTGCGCGTCCGGACCCTGTGCTCCGCAACCGGAGAGGACAGGCCACAACAGTGAGAGGCCCGCGTACCAAAAAAAAAAAAAGAAAGTCTCCTTTGGGAGCTCCCTGGCGGTCCAATGGTTAGAATTTGGTGCTTTCACTGCAGGGGGCATGGGTTCAATCCCTGGTGGGGAACTAACATCCAACAAGCTGAGTGGTGTGGCCAAAAAAAAATTTTTTTTTAATTCTCCTTTGATGCTGACACTGTAACTAGCAAAGCAGAAGCTGACCATATTCTTTTTTTTTTTTTTTTTTTTTTTTTTTTGGCCACATTGCGCAGTTTTCAGGATCTTAGTTCCCCGACCAGGGATCGAATCCGTGCCATCAGCAGTGAAAGTGTGGAATCCTAACCACTGGACCGCAGGGGAATTCCCAGAAGGCATATTCTTTATTTCCGAATTAATTTATTTTCAAATCATAAAAACAATATATAACCATTGCAGTATATAGAGCCATTGCAATATATAGAGAGAGAAAATATAAAGATAGTAAAAATCACTCAAAGCACCACCACGAGATAAACTATTTTTAAAGCTTTAATATATTTCTTCCTAGTCTTTTTTCTATACTTTTTAATAATTTCATAAATCTTACTAAGTCGGAAGCATAATATATGTGTGTTTATACACACACTTGGCAAAAGATTTCAACAAATAAGAGATCTATATTTTTAATGTCTTCCACTCATTCTTTTATAAATCTATCATAAAAAACCAGAAATCTAGGGACTTCCCTGGTGGTCCAGTGGTTAAGAATCCGCACTTCCATTACAGGGGGCGTGGGTTCGATCCCTGGTGGGGGAACTAAGATCCCACATGCTACATGGCATGGCCAGAAAATAAATAAATAAAAGTAAAATAAAATAAAAACAGAAATCTAAACAAAGTTATGTAAAAATGTACTGAGTCTGTCATTGAAGATTATTTCTAAGAGTGAAAAACGGGTACAAGCAAAGTGTTCAACAATAAGAGAAGGATTAAATACATATGGGACATCTCTATAATGGAATGAAGGACAACTATTAAAATTGGATTTTTTTTGTTGCTGTTGTTGTTTTTTGGTATGCGGGCCTCTCACTGTTGTGGCCTCTCCCGTTGCAGAGCACAGACTCCAGACGCGCAGGCCCAGCGACCATGGCTCATGGGCCCAGCCACTCCGCGGCATGTGGGATCTTCCAGGACCGGGGCATGAATCCGTGTCCCCTGCATCGGAAGGCAGACTCTCAACCACTGCGCCACCAGGCAAGCCCCTGGATTTTTTTTTAAGAATTTAATGACTTGAAATTAAATCTTGATTCCTACTCCTTCCATTTAATTTTACATCCTGAGCATTTTCCCCAGTCATTAAATTCTAAAAATAATCTAATTTATAAAATTTAGATTTTAGATTTCTTAATATCATTGCCAATGTTCTAGCAATTTACACTCCCACCAGCAGATTCTAGGGTACATCTCAATGAGCCTTTAAGAAGGTATACTCTTAAATCAACAAGTGCAAATACCTTGAAAATGTATTTCAATAATGATTCATGCAAGTAATTATTTAGATTTTTTAGATGCTTGTAATTAAATCTCCTAAAACATCCAAAATAGTTGCTAATTTTATGTAAAGTGGCTAGAAACAAAAAGCAGTAAGACTCCTTTCAAATGCACATTTTATATATATACATTTTTTTAAGTGCTGACATACTGTTCTGCAAATTACTTACTAAAACTGTCTGTGACCACTTAAGAGGAAATCATCCTAAGCTGTGTAGCAGCTTCTAGTTACCACTCAAAAAGAAGCAACCAAAGCAGACAATTAAAACAAAGTTTGGTGAGTCATATGGTAGGGAA
>NW_006785931.1:141233-141980 GCF_000442215.2 Lipotes vexillifer
ATGCTATGACATCATATAAGAAGAAGCATTTAACCCAACCTGTTGGTTGGAAAACAAATGGATCAGACAAGGCTTTCCAGGTGAAATGAAATCTAAGCTGAGTCCTGAATATGAAGATGAAGGTGTTAGCCAGGCAAATGGGGCAGTGAGGGAAGAGTACTCCAGGAAGAGGGAAGAGCATATGCAAAGGCCCAGAGGAAGCAGAGAGAACGTGACATATTACAGGGAGTGCAAGTAGTTTACTACGGCTGGAGCACAGAACTGGAGTGGGAGAGCACTCTTCTTAGGGGCTCCAAAATTACAGAAGCCCTCCCTCTCTGGCCAGACTAGACTCTGGACTTTTTTGTATTGTTCTTTTATTAAAATAAATAGAAACTAAGGACCAAAAGAGGCAAAGACTCTTCCCAGCTCTCTTCCTTATGGCGAGATTCTTCAAATGGTGGAATTGTCCTGTTCCTTCAAATTGGTGGGGCTTGATCAACAATGAATTAGACAATAGGGGGTTTGCCCAACACTGGATGACCAGTCGAGGAGGGTGAGTCTGACAGATGCAGACAAGTGTCATGATGAGATTTACTGCTAGGAAGAATAACACTCTGGCAGTAATATAAAGAAATGGATGGAAAGAGGACACCATTATAACAGCGGGGGCAAACGATGAAGGAGGTCCGGACGAGAATACTTATGATGGAATGCAGAGAAATGGAAGTGTGCTTTTTTTTTTTTTTTTTTTTTTTTTTTTTTTTT
>NW_006785931.1:142108-218347 GCF_000442215.2 Lipotes vexillifer
CCCGCGTCTCCTGCAACGGCAGGCGGACCCTCAAGCACTGCGCCACCAGGGAAGCCCTGGAAGTGTGCTTTGAAGAGAGACTAAGTAGGTGGACTGGAGAGGACTGAGCAGACGTCCAGGACAAGGGGAAGGGTAATCCTAGATGTCTAGCTTGGGCTACTGAGAAAGGAAGGCAGCAGAGCACAATGATTAAGATTCCTCGCTCTGGAGCTTCCCTGGTGGCGCAGTGGTTGAGAGTCCGCCTGCCGATGCAGGGGACACGGGTTCGTGCCCCAGTCCGGGAAGATCCCACATGCCGCGGAGCGGCTGGGTCTGTGAGCCATGGCCGCTGGGCCTGCACGTCCAGAGCCTGTGCTCCGCAATGGGAGAGGCCACAGCAGTGAGAGGCCCGCGTACCGTAAAAAAAAAAAAACAACAAGAAGATTCCTCACTCTGGGATTCCATCTCTACCAGATAATGGTTTTGTGACCTTGGGAAAGTTACTTCAACTCCATGTGCTTCAGTTTCTGCATCTGTATAGTGGGAATAACAGTAAAATCTATCTCAAAGGATTTTGTGAGGAGTTACACCGAAGTTCTCAGAACAGGACCTGGCACGTAGAAGATGCTGGCTAAGTATTAGCCATGTAAAGGGTGATGGTGATGCCATTCGCCAAGATGGAGAACACGAGAGGAAGTGCAGATTCCAGGGGAGAAGAATGATGAGTTCAAGCTCGGATATGTTAACCTAATCTGCCTGCAGGACATCCAGGAGGCAGCCGATGACATGGGGCTACAGCTCAAAGGAGAGTTGTGAGTGTCAGATGCTACTTTATAAAGGGTGGTGCTAAGGAGACATCTGAGCAAGGACCTGGCAGACAGGAAGAAGCAGGCCCCAAGGCGACAGCGCATAGTGAGATGTGGAGAAAAGAACTCGGGCAGTCCCTAGGGAACACCGACATTCAAAGGATAGACAGAGGGAAACAGACTGGGAAGGAGCAGTCACAGAGACAAGAGGAAGACTCACAAAAAATAATTCTAATAAAGCTGTACCGTAAAAACTAAAGAAACAAAAACATGAATGACAGTGAGATAAGGGCGACATACCATAGTGCACAGGGAATCAGCTTAGAGATTGGAAATCAAGGGTAGGGACAAAAAGATCTCAATAAAGAATAGTATTCCCTAAGAACCAGCATTTACAGTTTACTAAATTTTTTTTATAAATTACCTAGAAGAACCACATAGTGAAATCTCCAAGTTTATAAGAGGCAGAGAGCGCTTTTAGTGAGCGGACTGCCTTACCAATGAGGATAAGCCTGCGAAAAATCTCATACAGTAATCTGAGTAGCCAAGAAAGAATCACATTTTTCAAGGGAAGAAAGCAGAACATAATGGCTTCACTGAAAAATAATGCAAACTGCATTTTGAAAATAAAGTTCTGGCCCCGAAGCTTTCAGTTACTGAACACAAAAAAGCCACTTTAAATCACATCACTTTGGGGCTTAGAGGAAACAGAGATAGCCATTGGTCTAGATCGTAGATATGGGAACTATTCTGGAAATCTTGCTGAAAAGCAGATAACTGAGTCATCCAAGACCACTGAGTCAGAATCTCAGGGTACGAGGTTAGGAAAAATGTACCACTTTCTGAATTTTTTTAAACAAGCTTACCAGACAATTCACGTGCACACCAACATTTGGGAAGCCCTGATCTGCCTGAGCAGGAGACCAAGGGCTAAAGAAAATGAATGGCTTGGACAACAGCACACAGCTAACGAGAGCATCTAGAGCAGTTCTCAAACTCTAAAACGCGTCAGAAGCATCCAGAGGGCTTGTTTAATACAAATTTTTGAGCTCTACTCTCAGAGTTTCTGATTCAGCCCAAGAATTCACATTTCTAACAAGTGTCCAGGTGAGGCTGCTGCTGCTCACCTAGGGACCACACTTTGCAAACCTCTGGTCTGGACTAGCCATCAGAGACTCTTCTCTGAGTACATCAACTCAATGCAGCCTGTACACTTAAAGAAAAGGCAGGGTATCTCAGGAATGATGCTGAAAATGAAACAGAAAAACATGACAAAATATAAATTTCATACATGTATTCTAAGCCCTTCTGGTCAATTGGAAGACTCATAGAAAGCTGGAAAAGACCCAGACTAAGTAAGCTAGAATGAAATTATAAGGGTCAGGGAACATGAGAAGAGACCAAAATGACTGAATAAATAAAAAGGCTAAATTCACAAAACAAGGTAGAGACAGGTCATGATTTTAAAATCTGTAAAACTATGAAAAGGTATGTGCAGAATGAACAAATTTCAGGATGACAGCATTAGGCAGCTGGTTTGATTATTTGACTGTAAGAAGTCGTTTTTAAGTCTCTTTTTTGTGTTATTTACTCAGAACATCCCCAAACAGTCTTGAGGCTAAATTTTAATTCAAAACAATTTTTGAAAATGGTTTCCCACTGGTCCCACACAAAGCCAGGGAAGCCACAGAGAAACATTCCTCACTCACCACCTCAATTCTGCATGACTCAGACATTCTGGTATTACAGTAGAAAGAACAGCATTCCAAGGCTACTCTAACAGCTCCTCTTTTCTCATAGAGACAGCCCTTAGCCCTGAAACACTACATTCAAATACAGAATTCTCTCAACAGCTCAGGATATCTGTAATTGCCTCTGTCTACCTGCTATTTGTCTCACTGTTCTGAGAACACATCCAAAATCCATAACGATGAATTCCACTGACAGCATCTCCTCAGGACTGTCATGCACATATTACATCATATTGTCTTCACCTCTTTTCAAACCCATTTTCCACTTGCGGTTCTTACTGTGCTACCTCTGGTATCTGCTGTCATTTCCTCCAAAGAAATACACCTAAGTGTTAGATCCTTTCATTATCCATTTTACTCCTACACCCAGCTAAGCTGCTCCCTCTACCTTCTAAGTATCCTTGCCCAGGCTTTCCTCTTTGTTACATATATTTGCTTTTGTACCTTCCCCACCCAGCTCCCAATACCTTCCTGTCTTCCCCAAAATAACCTCACTTCCAAAGGCACAATATCTGGCTTTTGACCTTTTCAAAGCCAGTGTAAATATCATTCTGTCAACACATATACTGCTATTTAGAGCTAAGAGGCAAAAACAGGATCTAAGTAACTTCTGCTACCCAGACAGGTGAATGGTTCAAGCTGGCTTAGGTTTTTCCCAGGATTCATTACAGGCTATTCTTTATCATAAGAATGTCGATTCTGCTTCTGGCCTTGAAACTAAAGCTTCCTAAGACATTAGAGGATCTCTTATTGGCCAAGCCCTATAACAGGACACAGACACAGACACAGACACAGACAGACAAACACACACACACACACACCCCTACCTGAAGACCAAAACTCAGAGTTTACCATCATCAAATTCCAAATATAATAAGTCATTGCCCACCAAATAACTAACATAAACATAGGCTCTATGCTTACCTACAATTATTAAATCTCAGTCTAAGGTGAGCTTCAAATCTATGCAATACCGTTTTGTTTCTGAAATATATTCTTTTTTTTTTTTTGCGGTACGCAGGCCTCTCACTGTTGTAGCCTCTCCCGTTGCGGAGCACAGGCTCCGGACGCACAGGCTCCGCGGCCATGGCTCACGGGCCCAGCCGCTCCGCGGCATGTGGGATCTTCCCAGACCGGGGCACGAACCTGTGTGCCCTGCATCGGCAGGCGGACTCGCAACCACTGCGCCACCAGGGAAGCCCTGAAATATATTCTTAATTAGAAGCAAGAGACTTTATGGGAATTGCTACATAGATCCAACAGTGACATTATGACTGTCTGTTTGTCCTTTCCTTATCCTAAACTGTCTTTAAAAATACAAAAGTAGTGTTGGGAAAGCCAGATATGCACATGCAAAGGAATGAATTTGGACCTTTACTCTACACCATATACAAAAAGTAACTCAAAATGAATCAAAGACCTAAAATAAGACTTAAAACTATGAAACTCTTAGAAGAAAACATAGGAGAAATGCTTCATGATACTAGACTTGGTAATGATTTCCTGGATAAGATACCAAAAGCATAGACAACAAAAGTGAAAACAGACAAACTGGACTACATCAAAATTTAAAACTTCTGTGCATCAAAGGACATAATTAACAGAGTAAAAGGGCAGCCTACAGAATGGGAGGAAATATTTGTAAACCATATATCTGATAAAGGGTTAATATCCAGAATATGTAAAGAACTCCTACAACTCAACAACAAAAAGACAAATGACCCAGTTAGAACATGGGCAAAGGACACTGGCTAAACATTTTTCCAAAGAAGATATACAAATGGCTAACAAGCATATGAAAAGATTGTGTTTAACATTACTAATCATTATGGAAATGCAAATCAAAACCATGAGATACCAGGATGGCTACTATCAAAAAACAAAACAAAACAAAAAAACAGTGTTGGTGAGGATATGGAGAAACTGGAATGCTTGTGTACTACTGGTAGGAATACAAAATGGTGTAGCTGCTGTGGAAAACATTATGGTGGTTCTTCAAAAAATTAAAAATAGAATTACCATATGATCCAGCTATTCCACTTCTAGATATATACCCAAAATAGCTGAAAGCAGGAATTCAAACAAATATTTATATACCCAGGTACAAGTAGCATTATTCATAATAGCTAAAAGGTTGAAGCAACCCAAATGTCCATCAATGAATGAATGGATGCACGAAATGTGGTGTGTATGTGTACTTATGTGTGTGTGTATGTGTGTGCGTGTGTGTGGGTATAATGGAATATTATTCAGCCTTAAAAAGGAAGGAAATTCTAACACATTCTACAACATGGATGAACTCTGAGGACATTACTCTAAGTGAAATAAGCCTGTCACAGGAAGACAAACACTGTATGAATCCACTTCCATGAGGTATCTAGAAGAGTTAAATTCATAAAGACAGAAAGTAGAATGGTGGTTGCCAGGCGCTGGGGGAGGGGAGAATGGGGAGTTGTTTAATAGGTAGAGAATTTCACTTTTGCAAGATGAAAACATTCTGGAAATTGGTTGCACAATAATGTGAATATACTTAACAATACTGGAACTATACACTTAAAAATGGTTAAAATAGTAAATTTTGTGTTGTGTATTTTAACACAATTTTTTAAGTATAAACTTAATGAAATATTTTCTTGTAATAGACTTAACTTATAAATCTATAGTCACATTTTTATCTTACATAAAGTGTATTATCTCAGTATTAACATGCACAGAATGCTATAATATTGTATATGTCTTTGAAAGTAAAGGCATAATCTGTAGAATTGAAAATACTTAAAAAATAACACATTTTATACACAAAGCTTACATTCTGTAAAATTAATAACATTATAGGAAGGGTTACTAAAGAATGTACATGATAATGAAAATAACATGGCATTAAAGTCTAGTACTTGATGTTAATACTCCATTTCATGTGGGGTATTCAAAGAGCTTCATAAAATCTCAGAGCACTATAAAGAAAGGATTTCACCTGTTTGAACCATAAATTGCACAGCAAAGCTTTCATCACAATGTTTACTGAAAAATGCTTGACTAGATGCTAGAGTAACATAGCACAGACTCCAGGGGCCTCTAATACCTACCTGTGGTGCTCCAAGGACAATGGTGCTTCAAGGACAAAGGAGGACTCTGCCTGAAAAAGTTTCAACGTCACACCCCCTACCAGACTCTTAATCGCCCTCCCCACCAAGTTGCAGTGGTTATGAAATTCCTGAGCCCACCTGGGCGATGGGACCTGTGCCAAATAAGGAAAGGCATCTGCCCTGTCCCACTCCCACCCTACAGAAGGAAGGTATATGTGCCTCAACCAATCAGTAAACGAAATTTTCACCTTGGACCGTTCTTTTATTTTCTGGCTATAAAAACTGATCAATAGCACATGTTTGGGCTCAACTCTCCCAGACTATTAGGAAGTCAGCCAGCTGTTCTGGCAGTGACCCTTCTCTCTAATAAATTCTACCTTCTTTACATTCTGCCTTGTGTCTGGAAATTCTTTTCCAACCCGCATTCAGACCACAACACTACACCATTACTCTTTACCTTCCATCTGAATAAGACATCTGACGAACGACTTACTGGCAAATTAAGAAGATATTTCATAAAGATATTTCAAAAAACTTAGTATTCAGCATCTAGAGGTTAAAAAACAGGTTTATCCATTTGCATCCAATGAAAAATATATCCATTTTGAATTTAGACATAAAGTTCAAAATATAGTTTTATTCAGTTACATTCTTAATTTGATCTAATAATAAGCTATTTGAGAACATAACCCTGTGTCACAACAGTATACTAAAAATACTGGCACTGTTTTATTCAAAGCAAAAATTAAGGTGATTACAACACCTTTAAAACCAAAAATACAAAGATTAGGTACAAGTATGCTTTTATTGCATTGGGGGGTGTCACTCTTGGGTGGTATTTACTTGTAAAACACAGATTCCCAAACCCTTCCCCCTAGCACTCTGATTCAGATTCTGATACACTAGATGGTGGCCTACTAATCTGAATTTTCAATGTGCTTTTTAACAAGCACTCTAACAATGCTTTGAGAAACAATGCAAAACACACCTCTAATAAGATGCTAATTACAGTGCCTTAGAGGTATACCTTATAAGGAAGTTAAATCTCATCTTATTCAACCTGATAAACACAGGAATCCTTTCTACAATACTGACAGACTGATTGATCAATTTTAATAAGAAAGAATACCAACATTTACATACAAATAAATAGCATATGCTTCTCTGTAAACTACAAGTCTAATCCCTTATTTTAACAAGACTACCATTGTTTGAAACTTAGAGTCACCTCTTTCTAGAATTAACTTTCAATACACTGTATAAGCCTTCAAACACATATACAATTATAAAAAGAGAAACTGGTTTCATTACGTTATTGCTCCTGATCAAAATTAGAACTCCCCAGATTCCGTAGCTCTGAAGACATTTCGATTACTTCCCAAATACACCCTCACAGGGTTGAGATTTGCCACCACAGAAAACAGGATGTTTAGATACATATTTATGTATGGCCGAGTCGCTTTGCTGTGCACCTGAAACTATCACAACATTGTTAATCGGCTATACTCCAATATAGTTTGAAAAGAAAGAGGGCCTCCCTGGTGGCGCAGTGGTTGAGGGTCCGCCTGCCGACGCAGGGGATGCGGGTTTGTGCCCCGGTCCGGGAGGATCCCGCGTGCCGCGGAGCGGCTGGGCCCGTGAGCCATGGCCGCTGAGCTTGCGCGTCCGGCAACGGGAAAGGCCACAACAGTGAGGGGCCCACATATCGCAAAAAAAAAAAAAAAACAAAGAAAAGAAAGAAAATAGGGGCTTCCCTGGTGGCACAGTGGTTAAGAATCTGCCTGCCAATGCAGCAGACACAGGTTCGAGCCCTGGTCCGGGAAGATCCCACATGCCGTGGGGCAACTAAGCCCGTGAGCCACAACTACTGAGCCTGCGCTCTAGAGCCCGTGAGCCACGACTACTGAGCCCACATGCCTAGAACCCCTGCTCCACAAAAGAAGCCACCGCAATGAGAAGCCCGTGCACCACAATGAAGAGTAGTCCCCACTCTCTGCAACTAGAGAAAGCCCGTGTGCAGCAACGAAGACCCAACGCAGCCAAAAATTAATTAATTAATTATTTTTTTAAAAAGAAAGAAAATAGGATGTTTAAAAGAATGCTACCAGAGGATCAAGATGTAGTTCCCAAAGAAAAAATGTTTAAATGTTTTGAGAAGAGGAGAGAGTGTAGCCTCTCAGAAACACTGCTTTGAACAAGAAAATGTTCACCTCTGTGGACAGGCAATGTTGCCTGCCATTCCAGTAAACAAAGAATGTTGCTGCCATTCTAGTAAACAAGGACCAAGCCATCAGCTGCTGCAGCATCCCACCCCACCCCCACTGAGGGTACGCCCTGAGGGGAATTCAGGATAGAGAAAAACAGGAAGCATTTTGTGCTTTGGATACTGGCCCTAGATAGTTAAGATGCATATCTAAGGAATAATTTCATTCAGCCCAGATTCTTACATCTCCCCATACATAGAAAAGCATTAAAATCATTAACTTGCAATGTCTGTTTTTGTGATTAGCAGTTATCTTTTGATGTTCAACTACATTTTTGTTCCAGCCCAATGCATCCTGGCTCCTCCCTAAACTCTCTGGAGCAGCTCCTCAGAGGTATCTGAGAGGCTGTCTCCTGGCCTATAGTCCTCAGTAAGGTCCCCGAATAAAACTTAACTCGAAACTTCCAGGTTGTGCATTTTTCTTCTGTCAACACTTGGATGTGTAAATTCAAGTAGTCTTACTTTTTTTTAAGTTTATTACTGAACATTACTGAACACATCTCAATAGTAATAAGAAAAGAGGACATTACCTGTGAGTGCTCTCTTCACGAGCCTTCTGCTAGGTTGCGTTTGCTCACTTCACTCTATCAGAGTGGCAGAAAAGATTTCTCCAACACTTGGCACTGCTGGCAACTCCCAGAAGGCGACTTCCAAAATCTACAGAAAGGAATTAAAAAAAAAAAAAGCCCCAGAATCATTGATACACCACAAAAAAACCCCAATCTAAATTTCTCCAGTTTCTCTCCCCCATATTTACTACCATTTCTTGTGCACTGAGAGGGTTCTCCTCAGATTGCACTTATTATTTTTAAAAAGTTATAAACAAGGGACCTCCCTGGTAGTCCAGCAGTTGAGGCTCCGCACTCCCAGTGGCAGGGGGCATGGGGGAGTGGGGAGGTGGCAGGGTTTGACCCCTGGTCAGGGAGCTGGATCCCGGGTGCCCCAGCTAGGAGCCTGCATGCCGCAACTAAAGATCCTGCATGCCACAATGAGGATCCCGCAAGGGGCAACGAAGATCCTGCATGCCACAGCTGAGACCCAGCACAGCCAGACCAATAAATAAATAAATATATATATTTTAAGTTATATGCAAAAGTCAAATCTTTACTTAGAATTCTGAATGCTAGCCAGAAATGAAAGACTCCCACTGGGTAGCAGAAAGTAGAGAAGGATTCTTCTGTCCTCCAAGAGATGGTAAGTAATTATATACTTCTTTTAGAAGAGAAAAAAATGTGAAACTCAATAAATCCATATCCATGCATCAGCAGCATCATAGTATAAGGAAAACAAAATATAAAATAGCAAGGAGAGGATCACAAATAACTTTCGTAACCTGCTTTTTTAAAAGTGTGATACTCCCCAAATATTCCCTGGTACCTCTGATCTATCCAAATACTGATAGTTGAAAGTTTAGTTTCTGCCATCCCATGGGTAAAGTTTACTTTGGTCTTAGACACACATCTCATATCATCAGGCCTAACTCGGAAGATAAGTTTCACAATACAAATGCATGGCTTAATCCCTACTGTACAAGCAGAAAAACGAGCTTAAAGAAGGCTGGGAAATTATCCCACCTAAGATAAATAGTGCAGAGAAGAGGTGTCCAGGAAAGACAGCAAAGAGACTAACCCCAAGCAGTTAGAGCATGAAAGGCAGAAGCTAATGCAAATGCTAAACAAACCCCATGAGACGCCGCTATTCTAGATGAGAACAGGTGGAAGCTCGAGAAAATGACCAAGAAAAAACAATTTTTAAGAAAACAATAAATACTACACTTAGTTAAAGCACGGGAACCATTTAAATGCCCAATAACTGGGGAAGAAGAGTTAAGTAAATGTGACAAAAAGACATAATTTAGTTAACCAAAATTTTGTTAGCTGTCAGAAAATTCTGAGTTTTAATAAAGTGAGAAAACGCCATTTATCACATAAAGAAGAAAGAAAAAACAGAGTACAATGTTGTGATTACATACGATCATGATCACTTACGCAAAGTAAGAAACAAGAAGCAACTTGTTCTGATATAGTTAGAAGTATTTATAAGTGAAATTTCCCCGACTTTAGATGGGTTAAGGTGAGCAATTCAAGTCAGAGTCTAGTACAACAAATAGGTCTTTTCAAAATCTCTGCGTAGCAAGGATGCACCACTCACTAACATAATAATTTTTCTGGAACGGCCCTGTATATTAAAGGATGGTTCCCTATAAGTCACTGTAAGAGCTTTTGTGTGTGTGTGTGTTTGACCTATAGATGTCTCAAAGACTTGGAATGCAATACCTTTTCTTATAACAAATGTTTTGTGAAAGGGAAAAAAATGGAGGAAGGGACCTCAACTTGACCTAAAGCTTCAAAACTAGGCACAGTTGTAATGCCTGGGCACACAAAGAGTGCGTATGGGGCATGAGAAGCAAAGGATAACATTTGACATGCAAATAAACAAATTCTTCTTATTACAATTTCGTCAGTACCTTCAAATCCACCCTCTTCACTCTACTCAATTATAAAGCACCTGGGGGCTTCCCTGGTGGCGCAGTGGTTGAGAGTCCGCCTGCCCATGCAGGGGACACAGGTTCGTGCCCTAGTCCGGGAAGATCCCACATGCCGCGGAGCAGCTGGGCCCGTGAGCCGTGGCCGCTGAGCCTGCACATCCGGAGCCTGTGCTCCGCAACAGGAGAGGCCACAACAGTGAGAGGCCCGCGTACCGCAAAAAAAAAAAAAATTATAAAGCACCTGGGACCTTGCAGTATAATTCATAATCAAATCTCCGGGCATTTATTCGCAAGCCGTTTTACAATGGCTCACAAGCAAGAGAATCTACTTCTTCCATAATCCCACATGAACTGTTTTATCATCGTGTCCTGGAGAGAGACAGGCTCTCCTACTGCGTCTCAAGAATTACAGATTTCTTCCAGATGCTTTTCAGGTGATTTCAAGCCTTTTCTCATTCTGTGACTCTTGAGTTACGAAAGGGCATCTCTAATTCATGAGAAATACTGCTCCCACTTCAGGGTCCATTAACATACATTCTCCCCTTCCACTACATTGTAGGCACTCACACACGTATGCTTTTAGTTAGGTAATAATGCCTCCCTGTGTATCAGTCAGGGCTTTACTGAGAACCACTCATATTTTACCATCGTGATTCTGCTAGCAGCCACACTTTGAGACTTCAAAGGAAGCTGAGTCCCTTGACAGTAATGCACAGAATGACATCAAAAGCAGGGTAAAACAAAACTCAAGTAAACTGAAAGGACTCTCTTAAAATTTACTGAGTCTTGGTAATTCTCTCATTATCACCTCATTTAAAAACAAAATATGTCTCCTGCTAAATTTTGGGGAAGCTGGCAGTTAACAATTCAGTCACACCCAAATCTCTGCCCAGGCAAGTGCTTTCCTTCTAACAAAACGTGCTTATCTCCACATAGCAAAACCAAATCCAGCCTCAGAATCCTTCTGTGCAGTGGCTATGTCACATCCCTAAATTCAACAGAGGAACAAAATTTAAACCTCATTTCCAGATGGCATAAATTCAGTGAATTCAGACCTCTACTGTGCTGAGTGCATAAATCTGTTAATAGGCAAAGAGTGCACAAAAAGCACAGCAAACCGCCAAATGAACACTGTGTGTTGTGGGCAGAGAGAATTAATATCCACATCACAGATTTCTCTCTGTATTGACGAAATGAATGCAGAGGGGCGTTTTTACAGGAGGTGCGGATTTTTCCATAGCACTGGATTAATTGACCCGTGTTATAATCAAGTGCTTTCCTGGAGAGTTATTAACAAATCAATCAATCAACTACAAGTCTCGAACAGTTCAACAAGTTTTCAAATACGTGGAGTTGACGATGAGATAATTATTGAATAATTTCATTCTCCAAAAGAGCCGAACTGTAACAGGTTATGTGGAAACTTGCAGAGAAGAACAAAATGTTCTACCAAGGCCCACAGTCTTCCTATTCCACTTAATATTAATAAGGGACTTCCCTGGTGGCGCAGTGGTTAAGAATCCACCTGCCGATGCAGGGGACACAGGTTTGAGCCCTGGTCCGGGAGGATCCCACATGCCACAGAGCAACTAAGCACATGAGCCACAACTACGGAGCCCACGTGCCACAACTACTAAAGCCCATGTGCCTAGAGTGCATGCTCCACAACAATGAGAAGCCCACACACCGCAAATGAAGAATAGCCCCCTCTCACTGAAACTAGAGAAAGCCCAAGCCTGAGTGTGGCAACAAAGACCCAACACAGCCAAAAATAAATAATTTTTTAAATAATTAATTAATTTTTTTAAAAGAATATTAATAATAACTCAAGAGTCTTAAAATGGTTGGATCTAAACCCAGTCCCTGAATTTTATATATGATAAAAATAAAGCACAGGGAAGCTAAGTGACTTTAGGGAAGACAGAGGCAGAACCCGTATCTTCCAACCCACGGTGATGCAATCTCCACATTAAACTCACAATTCCTCAACTATCTACCCATTAAGTCTATTTCATTTCCCTCAAACAGCAAAACTTTTAAAGCTTTGGGAAAAGTGGAACCAAATGAAGCTTCAATCGCCAGTTTTCCATCCATTCAATCCCTGAGATTTTACATTAATTATATAGATTCTCTTCTTCACCCAAGAAACACAGTGTAATTTGGATGACCTTGGGAAGGTCCCAACCATGAAACAAATGAGTGCACTACAGCACATCACCGAGGAGGAAGAGCAGACAGACATCTCAGAAATGAATCAAGGATACTGCCTGATCAAAATAAATAACAGGGCTTCCCTGGTGGCGCAGTGGTTGAGAGTCCGCCTGCCGATGCAGGGGACGCAGGTTCGTGCCGCGGTCTGGGAAGATCCCACATGCCGCGGAGCAGCTGGGCCCATGAGCCATGGCCGCTGAGCCTGCGCGTCCGGAGCCTGTACTCCGCAACGGGAGAGGCCACAACAGTGAGAGTCCCGCGTTAAAAAAAAAAAAAAATGAATAACGAAGATTAACAAAATCTAAGTATTAAGTGGTATTTCCCAATGTAATAACTATTCCTAAGATGTTTCTTAAAGAAAAAAAACGTAGTGGTCATTGTTGTTTAAGGTTCTGTAATCAAGCAGATTTGGAAAATGCGACATTCTAAAATATCCCTCTTGAACATTCACAAAGCACATCATGTGTATATAAAGGCTTGAAGAAGGCCTACAGGAAAGAAGCCCACTTAGTTTTGTTTAATATATACAACATTTCCCAATCTTATTTGACATCTTTTGTTTGCAAAACCTGTACTGACATCCTCCAAGAAGCATCCTTCAGGAAGCACATATAGCATTTTTGATGAATAACATGGCACCCATTAAGCAGCATTTATAGTGAGATTAGCTTCCTCTTCCAGACCCAACTGTTAAAAATCAACTCTTGGGACTTCCCTGGTGGTCCAGTTGTAAAGAATCTGCCTTGCAATGCAGGGGACACAGGGTTAGATCCCTGGTCAGGGAACTAAGATCCCACATGCCACAGGGCAACTAAACCCGTTCACCACAACTACTGAGCTCATGCGCCTCAACTAGAGCCTGCGTGCTGTAAACTAGAGCCCACACGCCCTGGAGCCTGTATCCCACAAATAGAGAAGAGAAAACCCACACGCCACAACTAGAGAGAAACCCGCTCACCACAACAAAAGATCCCGCACCGCAACGAAGATCCCACGTACTGCAACTAAGACCCGACACAGCCTAAAAAAATAAATAAATAATAAATCTTAAAAAAAAAAAATCAACTCTTGAGGTAAAGGACCCCTGTGATTACAATGAAAATAACAACCACCACCACCAAGTAGTAAGTGCTAAGTGCAAGGCACTGTGCTAACTACAATTTTTTTTGAGAAGGGATAGGATGTATTCAAATTCAAATTATACTCCCCAGAGCCTGTATCTATTCATAAACAAGAAAACATTTTTTAACAAATAAACATATCATATACACTGTTCTGTACCTTGCATTTTTCACCAAACAACATATATTGGCAATGTTTCCAAAATGATACATAAAGAGATTCACTGGTATCTTTTTATGACTGCACAGTTTTCTAATGTACAGCAGTACAGTAACACAATGTACTAATTCAGTCTCCCATGGATGAACATTTTGGTTGTTTCCAATCTTTAGCCATTTTATAAACATTACTACATAAGTATCTCTGTACATAAATCATTTTCTCATGAATGTCATATGTATGTATATGTAGGATACATTCACAGTATATATGAATGTATGTATATCTAGAGGAATGTACTCAATATCTGTACCTAGGATAAATTTCTAGAACTGGAGTTCCTAGTCAAAGGATATGAGATTTTTCATACTATAGACTTTGCCAAAATGCCCACTAAAGAGACTATTGTTTTGCACTCATTATCTCTACACAGTAGGTTATAGAACTTCTTAATCTTTGCCCATCTAATAGTGATGAACGGTACCTCGGTTTAGTTCTAATGTGACTATCTCTTATAATGAGCAGAGTTAAGCATCTTCTTCATATGTTTAAAAGACCCTGTTATCTCTCTTTCTGTAGACTGTATCCTTTGTCCACTTTTCTACTGGGTTGTTGGACTTTTTCTTATAGATTTGTAGAAGCTCTTTATTAGGAAATCAGTCCCTTTGTGATATGAGAAGCAAAATTTTTTCCCCATTTTCTTGTTCTTTGTCTTCCCTTATGCAGGATTTTTTCTGTTAGTTTTTTAATGTAATCAAGTTTATCAATCTCTTACGGCTTCTCTCTTTTCTGTCTTACCTAGAAAGGCCATTTACACTCCAAGATTATAAAATAACTTTCCCATGTTTTCTTCTATAATATACTTTATTTTTAAAATTTGTTTAATATAGATCAATTTTGGCTTAACACTTAAGATATTACTCTAAATAGCTTTTTCTTTCCCCCGTCCAGATGGCCATCTGGTTATCCCACCACTGTTTACTAAACACAGCATCTTTCTCCAATTAACTTGATATTTGGTAACACAAATGTTTCGATTATTGTAGCCTTATAGTATGTTTTAATCTCTTTTTCAGAATTGGCCTACCTATTCATGCTTACTTACTTTTCCATGTGAGCATAGAATAAGGTTGTTTAGCTCCCCCACAGTCCTGTTGTTATTTTTATTGGAATTACATTAAACATACACATTAATTTAAGGAGAACTGGCATCTTTATATCCAAGAATACGACAGGCCTTTTCATATCTTTTTTGTATGCCTCGGGAGCATTTTTAAACTCCTTCACACATATCATACATATTTTTTAAGTTTATTCTTAGGTATTTTATCCTTTTTATGGTAACTTTTTTCTTCCACTACATTCAAACTAGTTGTTAGTATATATGAAAGCTATGAATGCTGACATATTACTTTGGTATCCAGGCACATTTATAAATTATCTTATAAATTGTCTTATTCTTTATAATTAGTTTTTCACTTGATTCTCTGGGGTATTCTAGTCATATATTCCTATCATTTATTTGGAAATGATAGGAATATATGACTAGTTTTTATACCTTTATAACTTTATTTTCTTCCTGTTGTCCACCTACATTAACTTGTGATTCCAAAACACCATTAATAAAGAGTGAAAATAGTGGACATCCTTATTTTGTTTCTGGCTTTAATGGTCTCAAATTTCCTATTGAGCCTGAGATGGTTTTTAGATTGAGAAAGACATATTTTACTAAGAATACTTTCCTACTATATTTTGACGGTTTTTTAAAACAATCAATAACGATACTGAATTTTATCAGATGTCTTTTCTATAAAAATGATCATATGATTCCTTCTATTTACATTTAACAAGATGATGAATATCTTTAATAAATTTCATACTACTGAACCCTCCTGCATTCCTAAAACAATCCTCACTTGTTATGGCGTATTATTCTTTTAATGTGTACAAAGCACACAAACGTCATCTCACTCCATCCTCTAAGCAGCCCCGCAAGGTATGTTTTGGCACCATGGCTGCATGGGCCCTCACCCACTGTACCCCCACTCTCCTCACTGCTCCCCCTCCAGGACTGTGCCACTCCTGCCAGACCTGCTGTTCCCCGAGATCCTCCATCCCCAGATAGCCTCCTCTATCCTTCCTCTCTCCATGTACGCCTCTGCCGACACAACACCTCCACACAAAGGCCCTCCTGTCTACTGTCTACCCCATGTAAAACAGACAGGAAACACCCTCTGATCTTGTCACTCATTCCCTGACCCTGTTCTATTTCTGTCTGTAGCAACTGTCACCATCTAGCATATATTATATTTCACTTCTATTAATTTACATTCCATCTCCCCCAGTAGAATGTACGCTCCATTAAGAGAAGGAGTTTCATCTCCATTAAGAGCAGGAGTTTCGGGCTTCCCTGGTGGCGCAGTGCTTGAGAGTCCGCCTGCCGATGCAGGAGACGCGGGTTCGTGCCCCGTTTCGGGAAGATCCCACATGCCGCGGAGCGGCTGGGCCCGTGAGCCATGGCCACTGAGCCTGCGCGTCCGGAGCCTGTGCTCCGCAAATGGGAGAGGCCACAACAGTGAGAGGCCCGCATAACGCAAGAAAAAAAAAAAAAAAAAAAAAGAGCAGGAGTTTCATCTGCTAGGCCTGGCACACAGAAACTACTTAATATTTGTTGAATGAGGGAATGAACAAATGAATAAATGAATGAACACCCATTTTATAGACAAGAAAGCTGAAGCTTAAAGAGATGAAGTAAAATCATTCACTGGCAGAGCTGGGACTGAAACCCAAGTCAAACTTCCAATTCCCTACCCCTAACCCTTAAGATAAATGACAGGTGATTTTAGGCCACAGAAAATGTTCATATATCTTATGAATACAAAAGTGCAAGTTAGTGACTCCATTGAAAGTAGATGTCTCTTTACAAGGTAAACAAAAGAATCAGAAGATGGCGCCCATTGACTGGCTTTGGAACCCAAAGAGATAATCTCCAACCCTACACTTGTCCAACACAGTCACCGCTAGCCATGCATGGTTACTGGAACTTGGGAAGTGGTGTCTGCGACTACGGAACTGAAAGTTTAATTTTATTTCATTTTAATTAATTTAAATCTACAAACTGATACCAGTGGGAACCTACTTTTTCTTTCTTTTTTTTTCATGGTGGTAATATTTTTAATAGTACAAAATACAAAACAATCCAAATAACCATCAGCGGTAGAATGGATAAGTAATGGTATATTCATACAATGGAATACCCTACAGCAATGAAGATGAATGACCTACAACAATTCCTTTGATTCTCACTAACATAATGTGGGGAAAAAAAGCCACAAAAGATTATGGTGAATCTAATTTTTTTTAATTTTTGAATTTTATTTTATCTATTTTTTTATACAGCAGGTCCTTATTAGTCATCCATTTTATACACATCAGTGTATACATGTCAATCCCAATCTCCCAAGTCATCACACCACCATCCCCACCCCCCACCGCCTTCCCCACTTGGTGTCCATACATTGGTTCTCTACATCTGTGTCTCAATTTCTGCCCGGCAAACCGGTTCATCTGTACCATTTTTCTCAGTTCCACATACAAGCATAAATATTTCTTTTTCTCTTTCTGACTTACTTCACTCTGTAGGAAGTCTCTAGATCCATCCATGTCTACAAATGGCCCAATTTCGTTACTTTTTATGGCTGAGTAATATTCCATTATATATATATATGTGCCACATCTTCTTTATCCATTCGTCTGTAGATGGGCATTTAGGTGGCCTTCATGACCTGCCTATTGTAAATAGTGCTGCAATGAACATTGGAGTGCATGTGTCTTTTTGAATTATGGTTTTCTCTGGCTATATGCCCAGTAGGGATTGCTGGGTCACATGGTAATTCTATTTTTAGTTTTGTAAGGAACTGCCATACTGTTCTCCATAGTGGCTGTATCAATTTACATTCCCACCAACAGTGCAAGAGGGTTCCCTTTTCTCCACACCCTCTCCAGCATTTGTTGTTTGTAGATTTTCTGATGATGCCCATTCTAACTGGTGTGAGGTGATACCTCATTGTAGTTTTGATTTGCATTTCGCTAATAATTAGTGATGTTGAGCAGCTTTTCAAGTGCTTCTTAGCCATCTGTATGTCTTCTTTGGAGAAATGTCTATTTACGCCTTCTGCCCATTTTGGGATTGGATTGTTTGGATTTTTAATATTGAGCTGCATGAGCTATTTATATATTTTGGAGATTAATCCTTTGTCTGTTAATTCGTTTGCAAATATTTGCTCCCATTCTGAGGGTTGACTTCTTTCTTGTTTGTAGTTTCCTTTGCTTTGCAAAGGCTTTTAAGTTCATTAGGTCCCATTTGTATATTTTTGTTTTTATTTCCATTACTCTAGGCAGTGGGTCAAAAAAGATCTTGCTGTGATTTATGTCAAAGAGTGTTCTTCCTATGTATTCCTCTAAGAGTTGTATAGTGTCCGGTATTACATTAAGGTTTCAAGTCCATTTGGAGATTATTTTTATGTATGGTGTTAAGGAGTATTCTAATTTCATTCTTTCACATGTAGCTGTCCAGTTTTCCCAGCACCACTTATCGAAGAGACTGTCTTTTCTCCACTGTATATCCTTGCATCCTTTGTCATAGATCAGTTGACCATAAGTGTGTGGGTTTATCTCTGGGCTTTCTATCTTGTGCCATTGATCTACATTTCAGTTTTTGTGCCAGTACCATATTGTCTTGATTACTGTAGTTTTGTAGTATAGTCTGAAGTCAGGAAGTCTGATTCCTCCAGCTCCACTTTTTGCCCTCAACACCGCTTTGGCTATTTGGGGTCTTTTGGGTCTCCA
This sequence comes from Lipotes vexillifer, assembly GCF_000442215.2. Taxonomy (NCBI): domain Eukaryota; kingdom Metazoa; phylum Chordata; class Mammalia; order Artiodactyla; family Lipotidae; genus Lipotes; species Lipotes vexillifer. The sequence goes on from NW_006785931.1 coordinate 160,822, forward strand.
TACAAATTTAAAGATTTTTTGTTCTAGTTCCATAAAAAAATGGCATTGGTAATTTGATAGGGATTGCATTGAATCTGTAGATTGCTTTGGGTAGTATAGTCATTTTCACAATATTGATTCTTCCAATCCAAGAACATGGTATACATTTCCATCTCATGGTATCATCTTTAATTTCTTTCATCAGTGTCTTATAATTTTCTGAATACAGGTCTTTTGTGTCCCTAGGTAGGTTTATTCCTAGGTATTTTATTATTTTTGTTACAATGGTAAACGGGAGTGTTTCCTTAATTTCTCTTTCAGATTTTCATCATTAGTCTATAGGAATGCAAGGTATTTCAGGGCATTAATCTTGTATCCTGCAACTTTACCAAATTCATTGATTACCTGTCATAGTTTTCTGGTGGCATCTTTAGGATTCTCTATGTATAGTATCATATCATCTGCAAACAGTGACAGTTTTACTTCTTCTATTCCAATTTGTATTCCTTTTATTTCTTTTTCTTCTCTAATTGCCATGGATAGGACTTCCAAAACTATGTTGAATAATAGCGGTGAGAGTCGACATCCTTGTCTTGTTCCTGATCTTAGAGGAAATGCTTTCAGTTTTTCACCATTGAGAGTGATGTTTGCGGTCGGTTTGTCATATGTGGCCTCTATTATGTTGAGGTAGGTTCCCTCTAAGCCCCATTTCTGGAGAGTTTTTATCATAAATGGGTGCTGAATTTTGCCAAAAGCTTTTTCTGCATCTACTGAGATGATCATATGGTTTTTATTCTTCAATTTGTTAATATGTTGTATCACATTGATGGATTTGCATATAGTAAAGAATCCTTGCATCCCTGGGATGAATCCCACTTGATCATGGTGTATGACCCTTTTAATGTGATGTTGGATTCTGTTTGCTAGTACTTTGTTGAGGATTTTTGCATCTATATTCATCAGTGATATTGGCCTGTAATATTATTTTTTGTAATATCTTTGGCTTTGGTATCAGGGTGATGGTGGCCTCACTGAATGAGTTTAGGAGTGTTCCTTCCTCTGCAATTTTTTGGAAGAGTTTGAGAAGGATGGGTGTTAGCTCTTCTCTACATGTTTGATAGAATTCACCTGTGAAGCCATCTGGTCCTGGACTTTTGTTTGTTGGAAGATCTTAATCACAGTTTCAATTTAATTACTTGTGATTGGCCTGTTCATATTTTCTATTTCTCTTGGTACAGTTTTGGGAGGTAATAACTTTCCAAGAATTCATCCATTTCTTCCAGGCTGTTCATTTGTGGGGCATAAAGTTGCTTGTAGTAGTCTCTTAGGATGCTTTGTATTTCTGCAGTGTCTGTTGCAACTTCTCCTTTTTCATTTCTAAATTTACTGATTTGAGTCCTCTCCCTTTTTTTCTTGATGAATCTGGCTAATGGTTTATCAATTTTGTTTATCTTCTCAAAGAACCAGCTTTTAGTTCTATTGATCTTTGCTACTGTTTTCCTTGTTTCTATTTCATTTATTTCTGCTCTGATCTTTATGATTTCTTTCCTTCAGCTAACTTTGGGTTTTGTTTGTTCTTCTTTCTCTAGTTCCTTTAGGTGTAAGGTTAGATTGTTTATTTGAAATTTTTCTTGTTTCATAAGGTAGGCTTGTATTGCTATAAACCTCCCTCTTAGAACTGCTTTTGCTGCATCCCATTAGGTTTTGGATTGTCGTGTTTTCATTATCATTTGTCTCTAAATGTTTTTTGATTTCCTCCTTGATTTCTTCAGTGATCTCTTGGTTACTTAGTAACGTATTGTTTAGCCTCCATGTGTTTGTGTTTTTTATGTTTTTTTCCCTGTAACTGATTTCTGATCTCATAGCATTGTGGTCAGAAAAGATACTTGATATGATTTCAAATTTCTTAAATTTACTGAGGCTTGATTTGTGACCAAAGATGTGATCTATCCTGGAGAATGCTCCGTGAGCACTTGAGAAGAAAAGTGTAATCTGCTGTTCTCGGATGGAATGTCATATAGATATCAATTAAATCTATCTAGTCTATTGTGTCATTTAAAGCTCATGCTTCCTTATTAATTTTCTATTTGGATGATCTGTCCATTGGTGTAAGCGAGGTGTTAAATTCCACCGCTATTACTGTGTTACTGTCAATTTCCTCTTTTACAGCTGTTAGCAGTTGCCTTATGTATTCAGGTGCTCCTATTTTGGGTGCATATATATTTCTAATTGTTATATCTTCTTGGATTGATCCCTTGATCATTATGTAGTTTCCTTCCTTGTCTATTGTGACATTCATTACTTTAAAGTCTATTTTATCTGATATGAGTATTGCTACTCCAGCTTTCTTTTGATTTCCATTTGCATGGAATGTCTTTTTCCAACCCTTCACTTTCAGTCTGTATGTGCCCCTAGGTCTGAAGTGGGTCTCTTGTAGACAGCATATATATGGGTCTCGTTTTTGTATCCATTCAGCATCCTGTGTCTTCTGGCTGGAGCATTTAATCCATTCACATTTAAGGTCATTATCGATATGTATGTTCCTATTTCTTAATTGTTTTGGGTTCTTTTGTAGGTCCTTTTCTTCTCTTGTGTTTCCCACTTAGAGAAGTTCTTTTAGCATTTGTTGTAAAGCTGGTTGGGTGGTGCTGAATTCTCTTAGCTTTTGCTTGTCTGTAAAGGTTTTCATTTCTCCATCGAATCTGAATGAGATCCTTGCCGAGTAATCTTGGTTGTAGGTTCCTCCCTTTCATCATTTTAAATATGTCATGCCACTCCCTTCTGGCATATAGAGTTTCTGCTGAGAAATCAGCTGTTAACCTTATGGGAGTTCCCTTGTACACTGTCTGTCGTTTTTCCCTTGCTGCTTTCAATAATATTTCTTTGTCCTTAATTTTTGCCAAGTTGATTACTCTGTGTTTTGGCATGTTTCTCCTTGGGTTTATCCTGTATGGGACTCTCTGCACTTCCTGGACTTGGATGACTATTTTCTTTCCCATGTTAAGGAAGTTTTCCACTATAATCTCTTCAAATATTTTCTCGGGTCCTTTCTCTCTCTCTTCTCCTTCTGGGACCCCTATCATGTGAATGTTGTTATGTTTAATGTTGTCCCAGAGGTCTGTTAGGCTGTCTTCATTTCTTTTCATTCTTTCTTTCTCCTGTTCCACAGCAGTGAATTCCACCATTGTGTCTTCCAGGTCACTTATTCGTTCTTCTGCCTCAGTTATTCTGCTATTGGCTCCTTCTAGTGTAGTTTTCATTTCAGTTATTGTATTGTTGTTCATCTCTGTTTGTTTGTCCTTTAATTCTTCTAGGTCTTTGTTAAACATTTCTTTCATCTTCTCGATCTTTGCCACCATTCTTCTTCCGAGGTCCTGGATCATCTTCACTATCATTATTCTGAATCATTTTTCTGGGAGGTTGCCTATCTCCACTATATTTAGTTGTTTTTCCTGGGGTTTTATCTTGTTCCTTCATCTGGTACATAGCCCTCTGCCTTTTCATCTTGTCTATCTTTCTGTGAATGTGGTTTTTGTTCCACAGGCTGCAGGATTGTAGTTCTCCTTGTTACTGCTGCCTTCCCTCTGGTGAATGAGGCTGTCTAAGAGGCTTGAGCAATTTTCCTGTTGGGAGGGACTGGTGGTGGGTAGAGCTGGCTGTTGCTCTGGTGGGAAGAGCTCAGTAAAACTTTAATCCGCTTGCCTGCTGATGGCTGGGGCTGGGTTTCCTACCTGTTGGTTGTTTGGCCTGAGTCGACTCAACACTGGAGCCAACCTGGGCTCTTTGGTGGGGCTAACGGTGGACTCTCGGAGGGCTCACGTGAAGGAGTACTTCCCAGAACTTCCTCTGCCAGTGTCCTCTTCCTCACGGTGAGACACAGCCAGCCCCCCCCTCCGCAGGAGACCCTCCAACACTAGCAGGTCACTGCTCCTTCCCCTGGGTCCCAATGCACACACTACCTTGTGCTGCCCTCCAAGAGTGGAGCCTCTGTTTCCCCCAGTCCTGTCAAAGTCCTGCAATCAAATTCCACTAGCCTTCAAAGTCTGATTCTCTAGGAATTCCTCCTCTCGTTCTTAGACCCCCAGGCTAGGAAGCCTGACGTGGGGCTCAGAACCTTCACTCCAGTGGGTGGACTTCTGTGGTATAAGTGTTCTCCAGTTTGTGAGTCACCCACCCATCACTTATGGGATTTGATTTTATTGTGATTGCGCCCTTCCTACCCTCTCACTGTGGCTTCTCCTTTGTCTTTGGATGTGGGGTGTCCTTTTTGGTGAGTTCCAGTGTCCTCCTCTCGATGACTGTTCAGCAGTTAGCCGTGACCCTGGTGCTCTCGCAAGAGAGACTGAGAGCACGTCCTTCTACTCCGCCATCTTGAACCATTCTCTCTCTACTTTTTCAACTGTACATTTTATGCAACCTCAACAGAGATCAAGCATTTCTGGTGAAAAGTGGGCATCCACATGGAGAGGTGCTGTAAATATAAAATCCTCACCAGAGTTCGAAGACTGAGTACAAAAAGAGAATGTAAAAGATCTCATTAATAGTATGTTCATATTGAACATTTTGGATAGACTGGGTTAAATAAAATACATTATTAAAATTTTTTTTAAAAAAGAAGATGGCCTCCAAAAAATTCCCTGGAAAATATAGGCATTATATTAAGGCAGGTCTCCTCTCTTAATACCCATTAGCCTACAGCAAGCATCATGAAGCTCTGACCTTCATCCACATGTGTCCTTGGGTATCCAGAAGATAAAACTGGATGCTTCGGGCTTCCCTGGTGGCGCAGTGGTTGAGAGTCCGCCTGCCGATGCAGGGGACACAGGTTCATGCCCCGGTCTGGGAAGATCCCACATGCCACGGAGCACCTGGGTCCGAGAGCCATGGCCACTGAGCCTGCACATCCGGAGCCTGTGCTCCACAACAGGAGAGGCCACAACAGTGAGAGGCCCACGTACAGCAAAAAAAAAAATGGATGCTTCAAGGCCAAATGGCCATTAAACATGTATTTACTACCAGTTCTCGCAGACACGATGACTAGAAGCCAACTCCCCCAGGGACTAGCCATATTATGGCCAGTACGGCCACCAGGGACCTGGCTTTGAAAAATTATTTGCTTCTTCAATGCCTAAGGCTCTTTTCTGGTTTCAGAAGGGCCATTTACAATTACATATTCTTCACAGCCTTTCCCTCTTCTATCATTGGGATACTTTCCTGAACCAACTATAGGCTAAAAACAAAATTTCACAAATCATTTCTAACATTAAACAGTACCTTTAACTTTTCTTCAAAATTCAATCAAACCCTGTATCTTAAAACTGTGGGGCTGATCCAACTTTGCAAGGTGGCACATTTAATTCCATCAGTATAAAATTAATGAGCAAAGATCTGAGCTAGTGAGGCATAACTAAATGTTCTGAATCTGTGAACTGAAAAAGTGAGGCTCATTTATATTATTTCTAAATAGTAAATAAAATCACTTTCCAACATTTCACTACCAAATTACAGTAATTTTTCTACCAGCACACACTTGAGGAATGCCACAAAAGGACTTTTCTAACAGTTCGTTTTATTGCTGCTCATACCTTCTAAATATTTCTCCGCTGGCTTCTATTCAAAGGTAAATGGAAGGCAGTAAAATTTATGGAAAATGTATTCAACTGCTTAAAATACATCAACCAAAAGAAAAAAGATTTTAAGGCTGTATTATGAGTTGTGAAATTATATCTCCTTTGCTTAGTCTCTGATTTCAATTGACAGGTAAAAAAAAACTGACAAACCAGTCAAGTTCCCAGTCCCCTCCTATACAGAGCCCAACCCTCCCATCTCAAACTCTCACCTTGGTCAAGGCCAGGGTAAACACCTGTCCTTCACATTTTTACACAACGTGACTCTGTATGCCACAAATACAAGCTCTCACACCAGGCAGGAAGCAAATTCCAGTGCACAGAACAAATTCTCACTCTTTTAAACCATCTGTTGACAGTTCCCTTGACTTTCTCAGCTGTCAAGATAGTGAAGGGAGGAAAAGGACCTTTCTGTATAACTGTAAAGTGTAACCAGATAAGTGTGCCCTAAGCAATTCACACAAAGAAAGGTAAAATAAAACTGCGGTGAAGGTTTAAAATTTAGCTATAAAAATTATATTATAGGCCGAGAACAAGGTGGCGGAGGAGAAGGACGTGCTCTCACTCCCTCTTGCAGGGACACCAGGATCACAACTAGCTGCTGGACAACCATCGACAGGAAGACGCTGGAACTCACCACAAAAGATATCCCACATCCAAAGACAAAGGAGAAGCCGCAATGAGATGGTAGGAGGGGCGCAATCACAGTAAAATCAAATCCCACAACTGGTGGGTGGGTGACTCACAGACTGGCGAACACTTATACCACAGAATTCTGCCCACTGGAGTGCAGGTTCTGAGCCCCACGTCAGGCTTCACAACCTGGGGGTCCAGCAACGGGAGTAGGAATTCCTAGAGAATCAGATTTTGAAGCCTACTGGGAATTCATTGCAGGACTTCGACAGGACTGGGAAAAACAGAGACTCCACTCTTGGAGGGCACACACGAACTAGTGTGCGCATCGGGACCCAGGGGAGGAGCAGTGACCCCAGGGGAGACTGAACTAGACCTACCTGCTAGTGTTGGAGGTTCTCCTGCAGAGGCAGGGGGTGGCTCTCTTTCACCGTGGGGACAAGGACACTGGCAGCAGAAGTTTTGGCAAGTACTCCTTGGCCTGAGCCCTCCCAGAGTCTGTCATTAGCCCCACCAAAGAGCCCAGGTAGGCTCCAGTGTTGACTTGCCTCAGGCCAAACAACCAACAGGGAGGGAACCCAGCCCCATCCATCAACAGTCAAGTGGATTAACGTTTTACTGAGCTCTGCCCACCAGAGCAACAGCCAGCTCTACCCACCACCAGGCTCTCCCATCAGGCCTCTTAGATAGCCTCATCCACCAGAGGGCAGACAGCAGAAGCAAGAACTACAATCCTGCAGCCTGTGAAACAAAAACCACATTCACAGAAAGATAGACAAGATGAAAAGGCAGAGGGCTATGTACCAGATGAAGGAACAAGATAAAACCCCAGGAAAAACAACTAAATATAGTGGAGATAGGCAACCTCCCAGAAAAATGATTCAGAATAATGATAGTGAAGATGATCCAGGACCTCGGAAAAAGAATGGAGGCAAAGATCGAGAAGATGAAAGAAATGTTTTACAAAGGCCTAGAAGAATTAAAGAACAAACAAAGAGACATGAACAATACAATAACTGAAATGAAAATTACACTATAAGGAACCAATAGCAGAATAACTGAGGCAGAAGAACGGATAAGTGACCTTGGAAGACAGAATGGTGGAATTCACTGCTGCGGAACAGATTGAAGAAAAAAAATGAAAAGAAATGAAGACAGCCTAAGAGACCTCTGGGACAACATTAAATGCAACAACATTCATATTATAGGGGTCCCAGAAGGAGAAGAGAGAGAGAAAGGACCCGAGAAAATATTTGAAGAGATTATAGTGGAAAAGTTCCTTAACATGGGAAAGAAAATAGCCACCCAAGTCCAGGAAGCGCAGCGAGTCCCATGCAGGATAAACCCAAGGAGAAACACACCAAGACACATAGTAATCAATTTGGCAAAATTAAAGGCAAAGAAAATTTATTGAAAGCAGCAAGGGAAAAATGACAAATAACATACAAGGGAACTCCCATAAGGTTAACAGCTGATTTCTCAGCAGAAACTCTACAAGCCAGAAGGGAGTGGCATGATATACTTAAAGTGATGAAAGGGAAGAACCTACAACCAAGATTACTCTACCCAGCAGGGACCTCATTCAGATTCGATGGAGAAATGAAAACCTTTACAGACAAGCAAAAGCTAGGAGAATTCAGCACCACCCAACCAGCTTTACAACAAATGCTAAAAGAACTTCTCTAAGTGGGAAACACAAGAGAAGAAAAGGACCTACAAAAACAAGCCCAAAACAATTAAGAAAATGGTCACAGGAGCATACATATCGATACTTACCTTAAACGTGAATGGATTAAATGCTCCAGCCAAAAGACACAGGATGCTGAATGGATACAAAAACAAGACCCATATATATGCTGTCTACAAGAGACCCACTTCAGACCTAGGGACACATACAGACTGAGAGTGAGGGGATGCAAAAAGATTCCATGCAAATGGAAATCAAAAGAAAGCTGGAGTAGCAATACTCAGATAAAATAGATGTTAAAATAAAGAAGGTTACAAGGTAAAAGGAAAGACACTACATGATGATCAAGGGATCAATCCAAGAAGAAGATATAACAATTAGAAATATATATGCACCCAACATAGCAGCACCTCAATATATAAGGCAACATGCGAACAGCAATAAAAGAGGAAATCGACAGTAACACAATAATAGTGGGGGACTTTAACACCTCACTTACTACAATGGACAGATCATCCAAAATGAAAATAAATAAGGAAGTAGAAGCTTTAAATGACACACTAGACCAGACAGATTTAACTGATATTTATGGGACATCCATCCAAATCAGCAGATTACACTTTCTTCTCAAGTGCACACAGAACATTCTCCAGGAGTTCTCAAGGAGTTCCCTTGTATGTTATTTGTCATTTTTCCCTTGCTGCTTTCAATAAATTTTCTTTGCCTTTAATTTTGCCAAATTGATTACTATGTGTCTCGGTGTGTTTCTCCTTGGGTTTATCCTGCATGGGACTTGCTGCGCTTCCTGGACTTGGGTGGCTATTTTCTTTCCCATGTTAAGGAACTTTTCCACTATAATCTCTTCATATATTTTCTCGGGTCCTTTCTCTCTCTCTTCTCCTTCTGGGACCCCTATAATATGAATATTCTCCGCATCTTCAGTCACAAATCAAGCCTCATTAAATTTAAGAAAACTGAAATCATATCAAGCATCTTTTCGAACAACAATGCTATGAGATTAGAAATGAAGCACAGGGAAAAAAACGTAAAAAACACAAACACATGGAAGCTAAACAATACGTTACTAAATAACCAAGAGATCATTGAAGAAATCAAAGAGGAAATCAAAAAATACCTAGAGACAAATGACATGACGATCCAAAACCTATGGGACACAGCAAAAGCAGTTCTAAGAGGGAAGTTTATAGCCATACAAACCTACCTCAAGAAACAAGAAAAATCTCAAGTAAACAATCTAACCTTACACCAAAAGGAACTAGAGAAAGAAGAACAAACAAAACCCAAAGTTAGCAGAAGGAAAGAAACCATAAAGATCAGAGCAGAAATAAATGAAATAGAAACAAAGAAAACAATAGCAAAGATCAATAAAACTAAAAGCTGGTTCTTTGAGAAGATAAACTAAATAGATAAACCATTAGCCAGACTCATCAAGAAAAAGAGGGAGAGGACTCAAATCAATAAAATTAGAAATGAAAAAGGAGAAGTTACAACAGACACCGCAGAAATACAAAGCATCCTAAGAGACTACTACAAGCAACTCTATGCCAATAAAATGGACAACCTGGAAGAAATGGACAAATTCTTAGAAAGGTATAACCTTCCAAGACTGAACCAGGAAGAAATAGAAAATATGAACAGACCAATCACAAGTAATGAAATTGAAACTGTGATTAAAAATCTTCCAACAAACAAAAGTCCAGGACCAGATGGCTTCACAGGTGAATTCTATCAAACATTTAGAGAAGAGCTAACACCCATCCTTCTCAAACTCTTCCAAAAAATTGCAGAGGAAGGAACACTCCCAAACTCATTCTATGAGGCCACCATCACCCTGATACCAAAACCAGACAAAGATACTACAAAAAAAGAAAATTACAGACCAATATCACTGATGAATATAGATGCAAAAATCCTCAACAAAATACTAGCAAACAGAATCCAACAACACATTAAAAGGATCATACACCATGATCAAGTGGGATTTATCCCAGGGATGCAAGGATTCTTCAATATATGCAAATCAATCAATGTGATACACCACATTAACAAATTGAAGAATAAAAACCATATGATCATCTCAATAGATGCAGAAAAAGCTTTTGACAAAATTCAACACCCATTTATGATAAAAACTCTCCAGAAAGTGGGCATAGAGGGAACCTACCTCAACATAATAAAGGCCATATATGACAAACCCACAGCAAACATCATTCTCAATGGTGAAAAACTGAAAGCATTTCCTCTAAGATCAGGAACAAGACAAGGATTTCCACTCTCACCACTATTATTCAACATACTTTTGGAAGTCCTAGCCACGGCAATCAGAGAAGTAAAAGAAATAAAAGGAATACAAATTGGAAAAGAAGAAGTAAAATTGTCACTGTTTGCAGATGACATGATACTATACAGAGAATCCTAAAAATGCCACCAGAAAACTACAAGAGGTAATCAATGAATTTGGTAAAGTTGCAGGATACAAAATTAATGCCCTGAAATATCTTGCATTCCTATACACTAATGATGAAAAATCTGAAAGAGAAATTAAGGAAACACTCCCATTTACCACTGCAACAAAAATAATAAAATACCTAGGAATAAACCTACCTAGGAAGACAAAAGACCTGTATGCAGAAAACTATAAGACACTGATGAAAGAAATTAAAGATGATACCAACAGATGGAGAGATATACCATGTTCTTGGATTAGAAGAATCAATATTGTGAAAATGACTATACTACCCAAAGCAATCTACAGATTCAATGCAATCCCTATCAAATTACCAATGCCATTTTTTTACGGAACTAGAACAAAAAAATCTTAAAATCTGTATGGAGACACAAAAGACCCCGAATAGCCAAAGCAGTCTTGAGAACAAAAAATGGAGCTGGAGGAATCAGGCTGCCTGACTTCAGACTATACTACAAAGCTACAGTAATCAAGACAGTATGGTACTGGCACAAAAACAGAAAGATAGATCCAGATCAATGGAACAAGATAGAAAGGTCAGAGATAAATGCACGCACCTAACTAATCTATGACAAAGGAGGCAAAGATATACAATGGAGAAAAGACAGTCTCTTCAATAAGTGGTGCTGGGAAAACTGCACAGCTAAATGTAAAAGAATGAAATTAGAACACTCCCTAACACCATACACAAAAAGAAACTCAAAATGGATTAGAGACCTAAATGTAATACCGGACACTATACAACTCTTAGAGGAAAATATAGGAAGACCACCCTTTGACATAAATCACACAGCAAGATCTTTTTTCATCCACCTCCTAGAGTAATGGAAATAAAAGCAAAAATAAACAAATGGGACCTAATGAAACTTCAAAGCTTTTGCACAGCAAAGGAAACCAGAAACAAGACGAAAAGACAACCCTCAGAATGGGAGTAAATATTTGCAAACGAATTAACGGACAAAGGATTAATCTCCAAAATATATAAACAGCTCATGCAGCTCAATATTAAAGAAACAGGGGCTTCCCTCGTGGCGCAGTGGTTGAGAGTCTGCCTGCCGATGCAGCGGACATGGGTTCGTGCCCCGGTCCGGCACATGAAAGAATGCTCAACATCATTAATCATTAGAGAAATGCAAATCAAAACTACAATGAGATATCATCTCACACCAGTCAGAATGGCCATCATCAAAAAATCTAGAAACAATAAATGCTGGATAATATCAAAAAAACTAACAACCCAATCCAAAAATGGGCAGAAGACCGAAATAGACACTTCTCCAAAGAAGATATAAAGATTGCCAACAAACACATGAAAGAATGCTCAACATCACTAATCATTAGAGAAATGCAAATCAAAACTACAATGAGATATCATCTCACACCAGTCAGAATGGCCATCATCAAAAAATCTAGAAACAATAAATGCTGGAGAGGGTGTGGAGAAAAGGGAACACTCTTGCACTGCTGGTGGGAATGTGGGTGGGAATGTAAATTGATAGAGCCACTATGGAGAACAGTACGGAGGTTCCTTAAAAAACTAAAAGTAGAATTACCATATGATCCAGCAATCCCACTACTGGGCATATACACAGAGAAAAACATATATCAAAAAGACACATGCACCCCAATGTTCACTGCAGCACTATTTACAATAGCCAGGTCATAGAAGCAACCTAAATGCCCATCGACAGACGAATGGATAAAGAAGATGTGGTACATATATACAATGGAATATTACTCAGCCATAAAAAGCAACGAAATTGAGTCATTTGTTGAGACGTGGATGGATCTAGAGACTGTCATACAGAGTGAAGTAAGTCAGAAAGAGAAAAGCAAATATCGTATATTAACACATGTATGTTGAACCTAGAAAAATGGTATAGATGAACCGGTTTGCAGGGCAGAAGTTGAGACACAGATGTAGAGAACAAACGTATGGACACCATGGGGGGAAAACCATGGTGTGGTGGGGATGGTGTTGTGCTGAATTGGGCGATTGGGATTGACATGTATACATTGATGTGTATAAAACTGATGACTAATAAGAACCGGCAGTATAAGCAAACAAACAAACAAACAAAACAACTAATACTAAACTTTCTTTGGGTTATTTGTATGGAAATAACTTAATATAAATGTTTCAACATGACATGAAATTTCTAAAAATCTTATATGTTCTGGTATAATGTCCTAAGTCATAATTCTAGTTATTACTTTAAACTGTATATCTCAGAAATAACTAAATTTCCTTGTCAATTGCATTATGAACTTTCATCAAATCATTTTTAAGTCTTTTGTCATTTGCAGACAGTTCTGGGTGTACTCTGATGCTTTTGCAAATATATTCCTATAAAAGGGTTTCATCTTCAAGGAATTCATGGAAAAGACTCTGACAAGTACAGGTTTCTGGTACCTGACTATACTGCTGAACTGAATGAATAAGCATTTTCAGAACTCTAATGGAAAACTGATGAATCCATAAAAGTCCTAACAAAAGATCAAGAGGAAAAAGAAATTAATTACATGGGACTGAGTGAACTGATGAGGATGATTATAATTTTTGTGACTTTCTGTTTGAATAAAAAAAAAAAAATCCCACAAGGACTCAGAGGCTAAAAATATACAAATCAATTTGCACTGCAAAGTAAAGTAGCTGTTACAGTGGAGAATTACTGGACTGAATGTCAATATTATGACACAGTATGAGTGTGTTTCATGTTTGGTAATTGCAATCATTGTTGCTTTTGTTGTGGTCATCCATTTACAATGCTTGGTGTCAGTTTATCTCTTGTAAAAATAAAATAGAGTGTGTATGTGCAAAGAAATTAATTTAAAAAAATATTGTAGCACTTGACCAACATGTTGCAAGATTTTAATAAAATAAGATTATTAAAGTGAAGTCAACTGAAGTCAATTCTTAAATTTCATGGGCCAAGCAAGAGACTTTAAAGGATTTTTTTTTAAGTAACATTTCAGAGATACCACATGTCATAAATTAAGAAGAAAATGACAATTGTACCGGTTCAGTAATGCCTTAAAATAGGGGAGTCTAAACAGCATAACTATTTAAAAAGGAGACTAATGCCGTATGCTAATGCATATATATCTAAAAAAAATCTAAAAAAAAAAATGGTACTGATGAACCTAGAGGGAGGGCAGGAATAAATATGCAGATGTAGAGAATGGACTTGAGGACACGGGGTGGGACGGCGGGGGGAAGGAGGAAGCTGGAGCGAAGTAAGAGAAGCATCGATATATATGCACTACCAAATGTGAAATAGATAGCTAGCTGGAAGCAGCCGCATAGCACAGGGAGATCAGCTCGGCGCTTTGTAACCACCTAGAGGGGTGGGATAGGGATAGGCGGAGGAAGACCAAGAGGGAGGGGATATGGGGATATGTGTATGCATATGGCTGATTCACTTTGTTGTGAATCACAGAAACTAACACAGCATTATGAAGCAATTATACTCCAATAAAGATGTATAAATATATATATATATAATAAAAATAAATAAATTTAAAAAATAAAAAGGAGACTAAAGTCTTTAAATTTAATAAAAAGATTAGTATTGAGAAAAATTCACCTTAATAAAACTCAACTTAACATAAGAAAATGATTTATTCATTTTATATAATACTGTTTCATTTTATTTAGTCCTTTCTCTAAGAATCCTAGAGATCTCTGTAAATATTGTCCATTTAATCCTTCGTTTACCAGTATAAAAGGAAAAGGCATTGCTATTATCATTTGGAAACATGCAAGAGATTTAAGAAAAAAAAAAAAAGAAGAAGAGATACGAAGTTTCAGGATACTTCAAAGTGAAGAATACAGGAAGTACATTTTTTTTGGCTTGGGTTTTTTTTTAAGACATGGGGGTGAAACATACAATAAAAATGAAAACATATGCCATATAGTTCAGGCTTAAGTAAGCAAACAGACCTGGAATTTATTGGCCAACAGTCTTGCCACAGAGATACAGGCAAGAATCCCAGTTTAAAATCCAACATTCGAAAATACCTTTTATATCAAGTGCATGATTTATAATTCTAACAAATAGACTAACAACAGGCATCACCACTTACATTTCCGTCTTTGAATCTTAGAAGCAAGAAATATTGAGAAGCATGAAGTAGCTGACAAAATTCTAACTTTCATATGAAATCTCTAACAGAAAACACTAAGACAAGGAAGTAAGACATGTTGCTACAAAAACACAGAGCAAGAGGAAAAACTCCACCATTTTCAGTGGTGGACTCAAAAAGGAAAGTGCAGTCAACGTCCTTTGCAGTCACAGGGCACCTTGTACATGTCTCTATTAATATCTGTTATCCCCCTAGGAGACCGTGATCTCCTTCAAGGCAAGGACCTGGCTTTATATCATCATGGCCTGTCAGCCAGTGAATTCAAATAAATGAACCAAGGGTTGAGTCAATTAACCTTTCTTAAATTCTCTTGACAAAAAATATTCACAGCATTTGTGTTATGTAAATTTCATCTCAATTAAAAAGGTACCAAAAGAAAACCACGGCCTGAACACATGTTAAAAGCCACATGGCAGGAAAAGGGCTTTTTAAAATTACTAAGGCAAAAGTATTTTAAAGTCAGATCATGAGTGTCACTGGACTCTAACATAAGGGTAATATGTTTTACAATAAACAATAAGCTGTGTAATCACATAGGTATTTCCTAACCCGAAATATGTCCAGAGTCCTCAACTGTCCAGACAGGTGAATACACAACCTCAAAACACCCATTAACTTATGTGTGGTTTCTGGGACAGCTGACTGACATGCTGTTGAAACTTATTTACCTTCTTTCTTTAAAAGCAAACAGATTCTATAATACTAGGTTCCTTCATAGGAAGAAGCATGGATTCAGAGTGCTTGGGTTTTATTCCTTATGGGAAAAAATACGCTAAAGTGTTTTTTAAAAGAACAATACCGAGAGATATTCAGAGTTAAAAGAAACTTGAACTTCGGGGAAATGAGGAGGCCTGCTTTGCCTCAGGCTCCATCTTAGCCTCGGGTATTTGAATCTATTGTGCTTCTTCCAGGAAATGTAAAGACCACCATCATGAGTTGGAGGACTGACTGGTACATGGCCCTAGAGCTCCTGACCAAGCACCTGCCCCTAATCTCCCTAAATCTCCTCTGCACCTGCACCCACTGATTCCCCTGAAATGAAAACAACAAGAACAACAAGTAAAAATGTGATCTTTGGCCTTGCGCTCTGATTTTGAGAGGTCAAGTACACACCAGCCAGCATTTGAGGCAATTAGCTAACATCATGCCCACTGTCTTCACCCCACAAATTAAAATCCTGGAGCAAAAATGCAATGTGGCCACAGACCGAAGAAGAAAATGAAAACTTCAGTAGAACAGTGCAGGGGACAAAGATATTATTATTAATTACCCAGTCAAAACTCCTAATTCTATCCAGCAAAAGCAGTTCTAAGAGGGAAGTTTACAGTGATACAAGCTCACCCTAGGAAACAAGAAAAATCTCAAATAAACAACCTAACTTTACACCTAAAGCAACTAGAGAAAGAAGACGACAAAACCCAAAGTTAGTAGAAGGAAAGAAAGCATAAAGATCAGAGCAGAAAGAAATGAAATAGAGACTAAAAAAACAATAGAAAAGATCAATGAAACTAAAAGCTGGTTCTGTGAGAAGATAAAATTGATAAACCTTTAGCCAGACTCATCAAGAAAAAAGGGGAGAGGACACAAATCAGTAAAATTAGAAATGAAAAAGGAAAAGTTACAGTTGACACTACAGAAATACAAAGGATCATAAGAGACTATATGCAACTGTATGCCAATAAAATGGACAACCTGGAAGAAATGGGCAAATTCTTAGAAAGGTAGTCTCCCAAGACTGAACCAGGAAGAATTAGAAAAGATGAACAGACCAGTCACAAGCACTGAAATTGAAACTAATTTTAAAACTCCCAACAAACAAAAGTCTAGGAACTGATGGCTTCACAGGCAAATTCTACCAAACATTTAGAGAAGAGCTAACACCTATCCTTCTGAAACTGTTCCAAACAATTGCAGAGGAAGGAAAACTCCCAAACTCATTCTATGAGGCCACCATCACCCTGATACCAAAATCAGAAAAAGATAACCACTAAAAAAGAAAATTACAGGCCAATATCACTGATGAACAGAGAAACAAAAATCCTCAACAAAATACTAGCAATTTGAACCCAACAGTACATTAAAAGGATCACACACCATGATCAAGTGGGATTTATCCCAGGGATGCAAGGATTTTTCAATATCCGTGAATCAGTCAGTGTGATACACCACAACAACAAACTGAAGAATAAAAACCATATGATCATCCCAATAGATGCAGAAAAAGCTTTTGACAAAATTCAACACCCACTTATGACAAAAACTCTCCAGAAAGTGGGCAGAGAGGGAAGCTACCTCAACATAATAAAGGCCATATACAAAAACCTACAGCTAGCATCATACTCAGTGGTGAAAAGCTAAGAGCATTTCCTCTAAGATCAGGAACAAGACAAGGATGTCCACTCTCACCACTATTATTCAACATAGTTTTGGAATTCCTAGCTATAGCAATCAGAGAAGAAAAAGAAATAAAGGAATCCAAATTGTAAAAGAAGTTAAACTGTCACTGTTTGCAGATGACATGATACTATACACAGAAAATCCTAAAGATGCTACCAGAAAACTACTAGAGGTCACCAATGAATTTGGTAAAGTTGCAGGCTACAAAATTAAGACACAGAAATCTGTTGCATTTCTATAAACTAACAATTAAATATCAGAAAGAGAAGTTAAGGAAACAATCTCATTTACCATCACATTATAAAGAATAAAATACCTAGGAATAAGCCTACCTAAGGAGGTAAAAGACCTGTACGTACTCTGAAAACTAGAAGACTCTGATGAAAGAAGGCCATACAAACAGATGGAAAGATACACTGTATTCTTGGACTGGAAGAATCAATATTGTTAAAATGACTATACTACCCAAGGCAATCTACAGATTCAATGCAATCCCTTATCAAATTACCAGTGGCATTTTTCACAGATGGGTACAAAATTTTTTTTAATTTGTATGGAAACACAAAGCCTCCAAATAGCCAAAACAATCTTGAGAAAGAAGAACAGAGCTGGAGGAACCACACTCCTTGACTTAAGACTATACTACAAATCTACGGTTATCAAAACAGTAAGGTACTGGTACCAAAAAAAAAAAACACATAGTTCAATGGAACAGGATAGAAAGCCCAGAAATAAACCCACCCACTTATGGTCGATTAATCTACAATAAAGGAGGTAAGAATATACAATTGAGAAAAAAAAGTCTCTTCAATAAGTGGTGCTGGGAAAACTGGACAGGCACACATAAAAGAATGAAATTAGAACATTCTCTAATGCCATATACAAAACTAAACTCAAAATGGACTAAAGGGACTTCCCTGGTGGTCTAGTGGTTAAGACTTCACCTTCCAATGCAGAGGGTGCGGGTTTGATCCCTGGCTGGGAGCTAAGATCTCACCTGCCCCGTGGCCGAGAAAACCAAAACATAAAACAGAAGCAATATTGTAACACATTCAATAAAGACTTTTAAAATGGTCCACATCAAAAAAAATCTAAAAAAAAAAAAAAAAAAGGATTAAAGACCTAAATGTAAGACCAGATACTATAAAACTGCTAGAGGAAAACATAGGCAGAACACTCTTTGACATAAATCACAGCAATATTTTTTTTGGATCTAACTCCTAGAGTAATAGGAACAAAACCAAAAATAAACAAATGGGTCCTAATTAAACTTAAAAGCTTTTGCACAGCAAAGGAAATCATAAACAAAATGAAAAGACAACCTACAGAATGGGAGAAAATATTTGCAAACGATGTCATGGACAAGGACTTAATTTCCAAAATATAGCTCATACAACTCGACGACAACAACAAAAATACAACCCAATCAAAAAATGGGCAGAAGACTTAAACAGACATTTCTCCAAAGACATGCAGATGGCCAACAGGCACGTGAAAAGATGCTCAACATCACTAATTATTAGAGAAATGCAAATCAAAACCACAATGAGGTATCACCTCACATGGGTCAGAATGCCTGTCATCAAGAAGTCTACAGGGGCTTCCCTGGTGGCGCAGTGGTTGAGAGTCCGCCTGCCGATTCAGAGGACACGGGTTCGTGCCCCGGTCCGAGAAGATCCCACATGCCGCGGAGCGGCTGGGCCCATGAGCCATGGCCGCTGAGCCTGCGTGTCCGGAGCCTGTGCTCCACAACGGGAGAGGCCACAACAGTGAGAGGCCCGCGACCGCAAAAAAAAAAAAAAAAAAAAAGAAGTCTACAAATAATAAATGTTGGAGAGAGTGTGGAGAAAAGGGAACCCTCCTAAACTGTTGGTAGGAATGTAAATTGGTGCAGCCACTATGGAGAACAGTATAGAGGTTCTTTAAAAAACAAAAATAGAGCTACCATACGAACCAGCAATACCATTCCTGGGCATATATCAGGAGAAAACTCTAATTCAAAAAGGTACATGCACCCCAATGTTCATAGCAGCACTATTTACAATAGCCAAGACATGGAAACAACCCAAATGTCCATGGACAGATAAATGGATAAAGAAGATGTAGTATACATATACAATGGAATATTAGTCATAAAAAAGAATGAAATAATGCCATTTGCAGCAACATGGATGTACCTAGAGATTATCATACTAAGTGCAGTATGTCAGACAGAGAAAGACAAATATCATGATATCACTTTTATGTGGAATCTAAAAAATGATACGAATGAACTTATTTACAAAATAGAAATAGACTCACAGACATAGAAAACAAACTTATGGTTACCAAAGGGGAAAGGCGGGTGAGGGATAAATTAGTAGTGCCTTTTTTCTTATTTGGGTTAGAAATTAAGCCTTTTTGTTTGGTGTGTAATTTATAAAAATACTGAATCAGTATGTTGTACACCTGAAACTAATACAATAAGTCAACTATCCTTCAATAAAGCAAAAATGAAAAGAATAAATAACATACAAGGACTCTTGTAAAATAAAATAAAATAAACTCCTAATTCAGATATCAATGGCTTGAAGAATTAAGAGCTTTCACATGATCCATCAGGTTTCACTAAATAGATTGTAAGAAGGCAGGGGAGGAACCCTTTTCTCTTTATTCCCATTACTGTTCAAGAAATCACAGATGTACAAATGCTAAAATTAATACAGATATTTAATATTTCCCCTCAAAGAGTCTAAATGACATTAATATACATATTCTTTTTTTGTTTGTTTTGTTTTGTTTTGTTTTAAATTTAGTTTTGGCTGTGTTGGGTCTCCATTGTTGTGCGTGGGCTTTCTCTAGTTGCGGCAAGTAGGGGTTACTCTTCGTTGTGGTGCGTGGGCTTCTCATTGCGGTGGCTTCTCTTGTTGCAGAGCATAGGCTCTAGGAGCGCAGGCTTCAGCAGTTGTGGCACGCAGGCTCAGCAGTTGTGGCTCGCGGGCTCAGTAGTTGTGGCACACAGGCTTAGTTGCTCCTCAGCATGTGGGATCTTCCTGGACCAGGGCTCAAACCCATGTCCCCTGCGTTGGCAGGCAGATTCTTAACCACTGTGCCACCAGGGAAGTCCCAATATGCATATTCTTGATAGAAACACAGAGTCACTTGCTCAAAGTTAATTTTCATAATCCCTGACTTGTTGACAGAAAGACCACCACCCCACTCACGAATGCCTTGTCTACCCACCCAATGCCCGGGAAGTGAAATAAATGACTGACATCTTGATGTCCTTTTCAGTGACCCCACTGAAGTGAAAACATAATTCAAATCAGAACAACAATCTTTATAAGAATTGTTCTAAGCACAAATATTCCTTTCGGAAAATGTACTGGCCCCAAGCCCTCAGCACAGACACCTTTTATAAGCCAGCCTGCCTTAACCCCTAGAATCTCGGTACTGCCTGAATCATGACACAATGCATTTGCAAAATCAAAGTAAATTAAATACCCACATAGCTCTCTTTTCTACACTATTAGACAAAAAGCACAAATGGAATAAGTGAGGCACTGACCTCTGGCTTGAACATAAATGGAATTACCCTACCACACATTACTTAAAAATGCAAAGCACAGTCTCAAGTTAATTTGTCACTTGGAGAAATCGGTGTGCTTTTATGATGAGAATTCATTTATGAGAAGCTCTTAGCACCGTTTTTCCCTTAACCTTCTCAATTTATCTTACATTGCTACTCTTCCACAGCAAACTTTTATGTGTAATCTTAAGGCTGAATAATGTAAGTTACAAGGGCACTAGTCTTTGAAACCCAAAGAACAATCTAATGAAAAAAATGAGGTGATGCTACCAGCCGCCAATGATTTACCCTCTCCTGACCCAACATGCTGAAAACTATGACCGGGTAGGATTTTCTCTGATCCTCGTGGAGGAGAACAGAAGAGGGTCTGGGGCCAGCTTTTATTTGACTGTGAAGTGGGAAGATTATATCCATAAAATTATGTTTCAAAATCGCTAAAATGAGGAACAGCCAAAAAGAAATCCAGTTTTAACATGATCCATTCCCCCTGGAAAGGAAATGATGATGATCAGCCCTTTATCCACAACGAATTTCTGACACTTCTCTAGGCATCATTCAACTATATTTAGAAGTTACCAGAGTATGAGTGAGCCTAGCGGGGGTGTCCAATGCTTTCACATGATGGTAAACCTAGTGATACTGTTTCATGCGTTTGTCTCAGCCTCACCGTCATCAGTGTAAACAGGGATAATATCCCTCCTACTGTGTATATCTCACAGGGTTGAATTTTTTAAAGAAACTATACCTGAAACTACTGCAAAAGCAGAACCAGTCTTACTGTACTTATGTATACAGTGTACCTGAGGAGCCCACATGGCAGGCTGAAGTATGACTGCCAGTCCCACAAAATGTCTTCCAAATCGCTGCAAATCTTATGAGTTCTTACAACTTTTATCCAAAAACAGCTAAAGTGATAGTTAATCAGTTTCTGGGGAGGGGGGAGGGCACACAGATCCCTTCCAGAATCTGATGGAAACAATGGACCCTCCACCCACAAAAAGTCAGATCCATACACACAAGCGAAGCTTACTTGTCTGATATCAGGGTCGGTTCTTGGATCTCAGATTAGGAATCCCCGGCTACAGGCTGTTGACTGCCTAGTGAATCAGTGAGGCACAAGAGGAAAGGAACAGGTTTCTACAGCCAGTGCACATAAGATGATCATGGCTACCTAAGTGCTGCGCTTAGGAAATCCTCCATCAGACCCTCAATGAAGACAGGAAGTTGAAAGGGCTGCGATTCGGAGTTGCCTCAGCAGTATTCAGACAAATGAGGCCCTGGCTGGTCAAGGAGAAAATCAATTCCTTTCACAAACAAGCAAGCTTCCAACTAACACCTAAAATATCGTGTTCCGTACATCCAATGGCTGCTTCAGAACTTCCACGTAAAAGGGACCAAGGAGTGGTAACCTAGTGAGACGTCAGAGCTAGGGTGTTTGTTTTAAGATGAAGTTGTTTAGGACTTCACGTAAGATTGAGAAAACATCACATTTCCATAGCAAAGCAGGAAGAGTGCTTATAGGAAGGGGAGGGCAGGGGGGGAAGCAGCACCACAACACCCCCAAGCCAACCCTGGCACCACTGCTGTGCCCTTCAACGCCAGTGGTTCTCAAACTCTAACGTGCCGCAGAATCACCCAAAAGCCTTATTAAATACAAGTCTCTGGGCTCCACCCTCAAAGTTCCGGATTCAGCAGGTCTGGGTAGAGGCCAAGAATCTGCATTCTAACAAGGTTTAGGGGCTGCTGCTCAGGGGACCACGCTTTGAGAATCACTGATCTACACAATCAGAGCCCTTCCCATGAAGGACATCCCAACTTCGTAAGCACATTCATAGTCTCATCCAGATGCCATACTTGCCATCAACTTAAAAAAAAGAAAGTGCCAGTCATCCTTCAGGTCAGCTTCTTACCTGTGTTACCTAATGGTGCGCACTGGCTGGGCTGAAGGTTCACAACACACAATAAGCTTCTTTATGACTGCTGAGTGTCTACAGGTAATTCTCAGTAAGATACATGCAGAGGAACTCTGAGCTGTTCTGTTTTTGAATTTTGCCCTCAGGAAGCAATAAACAGCAAATTGGTGCCAGGAAGATCCATTTAAGACTTAGCAAAACACCCATTACTCCAGAGCTGTGGTTTTCAAATTGAGCTCCACAGAGGCCCAGATGTTATATCCCAGTACCTCCAGGACTGGGGGTGGGAAGGGAGCAGAGAAACGATAGAGGCTTTCAGCCTCCCATTTCCATCCCTCTCTGAACTAGAAACTCAGCCTTTCTCTCATTTATATATAGGCATAAATTAGTGGTTTTACTGTCCCTTTGAAGGAAGGAAAAGTTTAAAGTACACTAGATTTAATTACCTCTAAGAGTCCCTCCATTTCTGTGGTTCTATTGTAACACAACAAAGACTGAGTGGCACATTACAAAAATAAAAATATCAAACCAGCCCAGGAGGATGACAAAAAGCTAAAAATAGCATCCAAATGAGTGCTTAGCAGTCAGATCACATTTATGTCCGGTATGAAGATCGGGATTCACACAGAGGAGCTTCCAAACGCACTGAGGGCAGCAACTAAACCTCTGTAAATGGAATATAAAAAACACGCAAACTCCAGTGGTGATTATCTCAACTTAAACTTGCCCGGTCAAGCAGACACCTTGCTGAAACCAGGGTCTTTTCAGTAACTGCTATGGCGCTGCTGTAAGAGAGCAAGAAGCCACGTGGTCAGGATTGTCATCAACAAGGCCACCTACTAAACTGGCTAAACTTACGACACATATTTGTAATCTTCCAGGCAAGCTGCTCATAAAGTACTAGGATCACTGCCGCAGTCCACGACTGGACCACACCTGGAAAGACAGAACAAAGCATGGGGGGAGAGGTGGGAAAGGGGGTTGGGGGGAGGAGATATCTTCTATTATGCTTTCACTTGTAAGTCACCCACAATTCCAGTGTTTCAAAACTATCTTTGAGGGGCAAATGAGGAAATGGAAGCTTCTAAGTGGGGGGCCATCCATTCGTGCCCTGTTGGGGACTGGAAGATACGGGTTCAGTATTTTTTTAAAAAAGGTAGTAAGAGGATCTTCGTACACACATCATCTTCCTACTTTCAACAAATCCCCATTGTTCTAGGGATGGGGGGGGGGCGGGCAGTGGGGGGAAGGCATCAGGCAGAGGGGGTTCTGTATTCACTATTTCATTTAACAGAAAGTGTTTTCTGAGCTCCTTTGCCAGTGATGAATGACATACAGTCCCAAATCTCAAGACGCTCACAGGGGCCCTGAAAGACCTACCCTCAGCAAACAATACTGTTAAGTCATACCCACTGGCACAGGGAACTGGGTTAGAATCCAAAGTCAAACTCAAGGCAGCAATTACAAATAGGCAAAAACACCCTTGAAAATCCCCTGAAACTCCTCATAAAACACAACACTATGCTGTTTCTCACTAAGTCCAAGATGACCAGTTTTTTCCTGACCTTTAGGAAAGACTATTATCTCTTCAGGTCAACACCAGATGACATGTTTGGCTTGGATTTTGTGAGTCATGCAGTTAAACCCAAACACTCACAATCTTCGAGGAAATGAAATCTCCCTACCAACTGCAGGCTCATATCTCACATCTCATGTTCGGTCTAGGACCATGCTCATCATTTTTTTTTTTTTTTTTTTTTTTTGGCTGCGTTGGGTCTTTGTTGCTGTGCATGGGCTTTCTCTAGTTGTTGCGAGCGGGGGCTACTCTTCGTTGCAGTGCGTAGGCTTCTCATAGCGGTGGCTTCTCTTGTTGCAGAGCACAGGCTGAGGCACACGGGCTTCAGTAGTTGTGGTGTGTGGGCTCAGCAGTTGTGGCTCACAGGCTCTAGAGCACAGGCTCAGTAGTTGTGGTCCACGGGCTTAGTTGCTCCGAGGCATGTGGGATCTTCCTGGACCAGGGCTCGAACCCGTGTCCCCTGCATTGGCAGGCGGATTCTCAACCACTGCGCCACCAGGGAAGCCCTGCTCATCATATTTCAATTGTCATTTCTTCCCCTTTTTTTTCCTTTTGTTCAAGTTTACTTCCCATGAGTAAAAGATGCATATAATATGACACCACTATAATATTACCACCTTAATATTTACCCAAAGACTTGCCCAAAATGCCACCATTTCTTTGAGTCAACATACCGAGAATACTTCTTTTGAATTCAAACATGTAACAGGGAATGGGTTATATATTAACCCTACACAGGAGAATGAATGTTTTTATTAAATTAGCTCCAGTTATCTGGGGAGACAAGAGACATGAGAGGATGAACATAAAGTTTGGTAGATGGAAAGAAAATCAGGAAAGATCCAGAATATGAAATGCATTTCCAGCAAATTGGGCCCTGTCAGGGGACAATGTGATGCCATGCTGCACCCCAGGAAGAAGACTGGGGGAGCAGGAGGGGGAGTCTAATGACACAAAGTCAGTCCTGCCTTCAATACACTACAAAGTAACCCCCACCCCCAAGGTCTGCCAGGTAAGGGATGGTGCAAGGAAAAGAGATGGCCATCCCTGCTAGGCTACTCTGATTTGACTCAACTAGACTGCCCACCCAGTGGATGACATGAGTCTCAACTGCCATTGTCTTCCATTCCCTTCAAGGTCACACACACCACTCTGGCTCCAAACACTTCCCTGGAGACGAACACAGTCCCTACATTTCTGTTCCCACATGGTCATTAAAACGAGTGTCCCACCACACCCTCAGACTCCGCTGGGCAGCGTCAACAAAGTAAGCCTGAACGTTTGCTGGGAAACCTGGCCCTCTCCTACTCCCAGAGGGGCATGTATACATTATTCCAGTCAACAACAATGTTTTCTCAGGAAACAAAGAACTCTCTTCCTACCTCTTCCTCAACCTCTCTCCACTTCACCTGGGATGTTTGAGCCTTCTTTCCTCTTTGTCGCTGTAGATTCTGCAGGTGTTGCCCCTGAGCAGGCCCCATGGTTTCCCCTCCTTCATGTTATTATTTTTAGCTTTTAGGGTGGACATCCCTCTCTCTTTTGAGCCCTCCAGATTACAGCTCATCTTCATCTGTTCTTCCTCAACCTTCTAATTGTCTAATCCTTAGCCTCCAGTTCCCCCGGAAGAATAGGTGGCACGTTTAATTGCAAAAACGCACAAAAGAAAACTATTTATACTAGTCAACATCACATACATTTAAGCCCCATTCCATTCTTCTGGATACAAATGCTCCACACCAGCCTTAAACTGTTCATGTGTGCATTTCCCTCCTTCAGTGAGTTCCTAATCCACTCAGAACTTTTACATGACCCTTAGTCCACACTTACCACCGTATTAAATTCTTCAGCTGATTTTGGAACTGAAAAATTTTAAGCAGGCAATTAAAAAAGACTAAACCTGTTCTTGACAGGACTAGACTTAACAGTAATGAGATAAAATGACAAGCACATAGCTTGTTGCCAGAGTACCATGAACAGTTTAAGAATTAGATTCAAAATAGCTGATAGAATCTGAAAGGCAGAGTGACCTCCATACATGATATCTTTTGCTTGGTTTGCACTGTGTGCAAGATACAAAACTCAAAATATTAAGATACTAGTTGAAGAAGAGACCTTCAATTCGAGATTTAGGAAGAGGTGCTGGGGGAGGTTACTAGAGCAGAATACTTACTAACTAGATGCAACTATTTTTATCCACAGCAAATATGAAATATATAATGTACCATTTTCCTAAATTTTATGCTCAGAAACACTTCAAAAATTTTTTCTGTTTTGCAGAATAAAATAACCATTTCTTTGCTAAAATGCTTACCTCTCACGCAAATATATAAACTTAATAAATTAGGAGAATTTAACATGGGACCTATAGAAACAACCTAATTTAAAACATTAAAATTGTTTCCACATTTGAAAAACAGTATGTCAGCATTCACATTTTCATAATAATGTATTCTCTAACACCAAAAAGAAATGTCATCTTTCACTAGATATCCACAATTTCAATAAGAAATGTCCTCCCATTGGTGGGGGGGCGGGGGTGGGCAGGGGAGAGAACTCCTAAAATATGAAAAACCATAAGCATTCAAAACAGCTGACACAAGATTCCCTTTCTTTCATTTGTTCCATAAAATTAAGAGCATGTGTCCAGTAATACAGAAAAACGTAAAAAGCTGAATTTCAAGTGTATACAAAACCCGACTCTAGAGGTAAATAACAGAGATTAATGCAGTATTACCTTGAACAAGCAATTAAAAGGGGCTGAAAAGCAGCAACTAAACCCCAAACCATTTGCTCTTCAACCGTGGAAAGCTGAAGATAATCTTATTTACTAAACATAAATCACTTGAGATCTGGCCAGATTCGTAAATGATGTTCCAAATGGAAACACTGCAAAGCCAGGAGTTGCTTACATAAGTCTTTTCTTCCAACCCTGAAAACAAACTGGACCAGCTTTTCTTGTTGCTTCTAGGAAAGCGATCATTTTAAGGCAATCAAGCAATTCAACAGAAGGGCTTCCCTAAGACCTGTTCATGCTCCATTTTTCGCCCCACCCCTGCCCCCCTTCTCTGAACAGTATTAGGTTTCCTGCCACTGAGTTTGCTTCCTTCACCTTCAGTATCTATTTTAAAAAGTCTTTAGGCTACAGAAAGCATACTCCATTAATCAGTCTTACTTTCTCATGTATTCTTGTAGTATATTCACATTGTTCAGGAAAAAACGTCAAGATGCAGCCCTTTAATTTTTCCGTGTGTGTGTATGTGTACTTTTTAAAAAATTTCTCTTTAGGGCTCTGTGAGGTTTATGCCGACAGGCCTTTCACAGAGGCCACTGTGTTCCCCAGGGTTCATGGTCACGGGCAGCCAGGTAGGAATAGCTGGGCTCTACTTTTCACTTCCTTGAGTTAAAGGCACTTAGACAGACAGGCTTTGACAGCTACAGTGTGCAATAAGTCAGTGACATGTCTCTTAAAATGTGCTGTGTTAACACACCTTTACTTTTTGGTTGACTCAACAACCAAAGTTTGTGAGGATACTTTCTTTCCACTAAATACCACGGGAAATGCCAGTGGTCCCGATAGAGATCCACTTGGCCCCAGAAAAGCTACTCAACAGCGTGAGTAGAGCTGTTGAGATCGTCAGACAAAAGACAGTGAGAGAAGTCAGTCCCCTCCACCCGTCGAAAACCTCACTTAGTTTTAAAGTGCATTGTGACAGGAAGCCCTGGATTAAATCTCAAGCCATACATTTTAGTTCTTTATTCCACAGCTCTAGCTATTCCCTCATTCACAGTTAGGAAGCCAAAGGTACAAAATATCCAGTAGAGTTTACTCACATCTGCCAAAGCTCGGACCAAGCCTCATGCAGTCAGATTTTCCCTTCCTACATGTTGCCCACACACCACACGCATCTTCTGCACCTCACAGGAACTAGTACTTTCTTTATCCCCTACCAAGGCCTCACCTCCCTGGGCACCTCAGGAAGACGTCTAGAGTCTGTCCACACCACAGCACACCTGATCCTGCCGTCTCCTTCTCCTCCGGGGCCAAGGACACTGCCCGTTCTCCAATGCCCGGCTGCTTCCTCCAAGGCCTCAGAGCTGGCCACTGCCAACACTGTGAATAGCCTGGCCACTGACTGACTACTTTTTTCCTATCCAATGAATGCAATTCAAAGTTCTGTGGCCTAAAATCAAAACACATCACAGAGCTCAAGAACCAGAGGCACACAAACCTGTCTTGGTTCTCTGCTACTTACTACCTCTGTGACACGGGCAAAAGGCCTCAGTTTTATCTCTGAGATGAGGATAGTAATAGTATTTACCTTCCTTATGAAGACAGGACAAGATAATGCATGTACCCAGCAGAGTAAGCGCTCAAAAAATGTTAGCTATTTTTATTACCATTATACTCTACTCCACTATGCTATTACTACAGCAGTAACTGGCATAAGCAGGCATAAGCTGGTCGGACTTTCTGTTTGGCCACCACAATGTAGTCTGTGTTTTCTTTTTACGTTAACGCCTTTGGAGAGGTGAGCATCCTCCCACCGGTCACAGTCCCCACACTCCTCCTTAGAATCATTTTTTCTTTACTGAAGTCTAGTTGATTTACAATGTTGTGTTAATCTCTGCTGTACGGCAAAGTGACTCAGTTATACACATAAATATATTCTTAATATTCTCTTCCATTATGGTTTATCCCAGGAGATTGGATATAGTTCCCTGTGTTATACAGTAGGACCTTGTTGTTATCCATCCTAAATGTAACCCCAAACTCCCAGTCCATCCCTCTCCCTCCCCACCTCCCCCTTGGCAACCATAAGTCTGTTCTCTAAGGCTGAGTCTGTTTCTGTTTTTGTAGATAGGTTCATTTGTGTCATATTTTAGATTCCACATATAAGTGATATCATGTGGTATTTGTCTTTCTCTTTCTGACTTATTTCACTTAGTATGATAATCTCTAGTTGCATCCTTGTTGCTGCAAATGGCATGATTTCATTCTTTTTTTATGGCTGAGTAGTATTCCTTCAAATCTTACGTGCTCATTATATAGCTGCCTGGCCCCTAAGTTTGTGACACCCTTTCCCCTCAAGCAAAAGGTCTCAGAACTACAAGGAATTTTTTTAATAAAGACATTAGAGGAATCGGACAGCCAGACATTATACTAAAAGCAATGTCTTTTTAAAAACCACAGCAAAGACACACCAATTTCCAAGAAGATTAAGACCTCTCAACCAGTCAAAAGGCACATATGTGACAGGTAGGGTAAAAAAGGAATAAACTCTACTCTGTAGTATTATAGTCAGTAACAACTTCCCAAACATGGAGAATTTGGGAGGTTCTTATAAAACACAGAATCCCACTGTTAGCGTTCCAGGTCTGGCACAAAATGGACAGAGCAAATATAATAAGGGCAGATCGGAAAACATACCCCCAAAGCCCGGCTCTTCCCTAAGTGTGAAGGCCACACTGCCCAGGCAATTTCTTGTTCCAAATGTTCCTGTCAGCTGTCAGTAGCTTTGCACATATTAAAAAATTAAGTTGTCTGACATTTAGTATTTTTCTTTTCTTACTAAACCCACATAAATTTTCCGTGACTGATGAAAAGATATAACTAATAATTAAGAAACACACACCTTCTTAATAACATACATCATTTCTGAAAAAGAATACCACTATAAAAAGGACAAAAAAACTAAACACTATAAGAATACAAAGATATTTACCTATTACAGAGATTTATTACTATCATAAAATTAAACAACCATAATTCTCTTTGTTAGAAAAATCTCCATTTCCTTCTATCATTCCCCAAAATGTGTCCACTGAAAACATTCTCTTTAAAATAAGGTCATTTGCTTTAAAATACTCTAAAATGAAATCAAGTGGGCTTTTTTCAAGGTTTACAAAAAAATTTCAAAATAACTATAAAATAAAAGGTAGGCAAGGTCAAAATTATCATTGCAATAACCAACACAATGATCTTGTATAAACCCACCTCATATTTATTCTTTTTTTTTAATGAAATGAAAATTTATTAACCACGAAAGGTAGACATCATAACTGAAAAAAAAAAAGCTGGTTACAAATCCTATGTACAGGACAACTTCACTTTGATAATACATGCACGCAGACACAAAGACTAAAAGATCTAGAAGGAATACTAGGTAATAACAGAGATATAGGTATAATGAGGTAAACTCTGGGTAGTGAAAATATGTTCTCTCTTATTTTTGTTTTCCTATAGCTTCTATATGTATATATATGCTTTTGTAGCAATAAGGTAGTTGTTAAAAATATCATGTTTTTAAAAAAGGCTATAGTGTTTACTTATTCATCAGACCAAAAGGTCAGCTGGATCCCTGAAAAGCTTGACATGTAAATTCTTTTTTCTTTTTTTAAGGGTTTTTTTTAAACTTTTTATTTTACATTGTAGTATAGTTGATTAACAATGTTGTGATAGTATCAGGTGATCCAACTCATATTTATTCTTTATGGAATCCGTACACCCTCTGGTGTGAGAATCCAAATAAATATAAAGTCAATTACATAGAAAAAACAGGTCATATTCCACAATGTTAACAGTGATTATTTCTAGGTAGTCAGATTATAGGTGATTTCTTTTCCTTCTGTGTGGTATTATATGCGTGTTTTCCAAGTATTTTGCTCTACAAAAAAAGGTTATTACTTTCAGTATCAGATGAAAAATGTTATTTATATATTTTAATAATCCTGTACCTAACTACAATTAGAGGATCAGGGTATATTTTCTAAAGGACCCACTTCCTGAAGGAGTCAGGAGTCAAAAGTATCTCTGTCCAAGGTGTTCCTCATTTGCTCTGTCTTCACCTGATCTCCTGGGAGGTTTAATGACCAGCTTCTCCTGCCCAGAGTTCCTGAGCACTGACGCTCTGGCCGCACAGCGCTGACCTCTTGGCCGCCCTGGGCATGTTCTCCAGGGCTCAATGCTTCTACCTTACACCCTGGACTCCTTGCAATGGAAACTGTTTTACATTTGTTCTATGGACCTCGACAGAGGTTAGCACAGCTCTCTCAACACACAGCAGGCTCTGGCTATCTATTTGTTAAACATAAATGAAATAACTCGTTAACCAATTAATTAACAGTAAATCCAGTGCTCTGCTTCTTGGCCTTTAGAGACAGCATGCTATTATGTGTCGTAAGGAAGACTGAGGAGCGGTCCCACTGACCCAGATCAGAACTACTGATGGGAAGGCTTTCAGGAAACACCCAAAGCACCAAGGGAAGAAGCTGTTTCTCTCTGAGTCAGCTCTGAACTTCCAAAGTAAGAAGAACAGACCTCGGGGGCGGGGGGGCCACATCTCAAGAAAGCAATGCAGTCAACTCCTACTGCTTGTATCATTCCCATGCAAGGGCATGTGAGGTTAGCTGTGGGCTCCTAATTCAGCTTTACTATTTCAAAGAGAACTAAATCAGCAAACAGTGGGAGGCAGGAGTAGCTGATCCCTGCTGGGTCATGACCTGCTGCCTTTAATGACAGCAGTGGTTATCTCAGTTTACACAGCCTATGAAGCACTGGCAGAGTTTTCAGGGTTCTTAGACAAAGTGCTATTATTACAGTGACGCTGAGGACTGTCGAATAATAGAGGAAACATCATTACACTCTTTAGCTTCAATAGCTTTAATTATATTTACTGTGAATTCTCAAACCAGTGGGTGTACAAACTGTACAGAGAAAAATGTAAGTTGTATGTGTAAAATTAATTGTATTGGGTACTGTGATGCTACTGTTAATCCTTAGTGCTTGTGATTATTAAACTGAGCTGCTTCTGAGTCAAATTATCATCTATACAAACTGCCATTTAGAATGGCAAAGTGCGGGGGCGGGTGGAGACTGAGATTTGATCTCCCAAAGAGGCTGGGTCGCTCTGTCTGTCCCAAACCACAGTAAAGAATGATTTTTGTTTTACCTCTAGAAGCCAAGAATTGCTGTTGGAGTTAAGTGATGTCCACAAAAGTGGATAAGGAACGAAAAAATAAACCCACAAAAAACTTTCATTTACACAAACAAACTTAAGGGATGTATTTATAAATATTCATAACCTCTTTGAGTATAATCTTTCAGGTGGAGGTGGTTGTAATGCAACATTTACAGTCAAACATGTAACGCTTCCATGATTTCAAAAATGCCCCGAGGAAGCCCCTGTGCATCTCTTAGGCTTCCTGTGTTTTACTACAACCTCTGCTTGAGATTTTTTTAAGCCTAATTTGCCTAACTTGCTGTTTTCTTCACAGGACTGTAATTGTTAGGTACACGAGTGTTTTAAACTAACACAGCTGTGAACACAGGAAAATGCAAATTTGCCCTGGGGAGAAACGTAACAAACTTGCTAGCCTCTTTAGTTCTGCAAAAGAGCTATTTCACAGAGTCTTTGTCATAAGAAATGCCTGTATTTTGTAACAGCTTGTCCCATATCACACAAGCAGACCCAAAGTTATTACAGAAACAAAGTTCCTGGACCAAACGGGAAAAAAAATGGCTGCCAGTCTTTCACACTAACTCCAATGCTTCCTGGTGAGCCGCCAAGGTGTTACACCTGAATCAAGAGGCAGATGAATGCAACATCACAACCCTTTAAGAATCAGCTCTCTTTGACTTAACCCAGTGATATTTAAAAAGCCATATTTTATCACCTCCTTCCCACAACAAAAAAACAGAAAATAACAAATTTTGATAAGGATGTGGAGAAACCAGAACCCTGTGCACTGCTGATAGGAATGTAAAATCGTGCGGTTGCTATGGAAAACAATGTGGTAGTTCCTCAAAAAGTTAAGGGGACTTCCCTGGTGGTGCAGTGGTTAAGAATCTGCCTGCCAATGCAGAGGACACGGTTCGAGCCCTGGTCCGGGAAGATCCCACATGCCGTGGAGCAACTACACCAGTGCACCACAACTACTGAGCCTATGCTCTAGAGCCCGCGAGCCACAACTACTGAACCCGCTCACCAAGAGCCCGTGCTTCCGCAATGAGAGAAGCCACCGCAATGAGAATCCCACGCACCACAACGAAGGGTACCCCCGCTCACCGCAGCTAGAGAAAACCCACGCGCAGCAACGAAGACCAAATGCAGCCAAAAATAAATAAATATTTTTAAAAATTAATTATTAATTTTTAGAAATACCACGTGATACAGCAATTCCACTTCTAGACATATACCCAAAAGAAAGCAGAATCTCAAAGACATATTTGTATACCCGTGTTCATAACACCATTATTCACCATAGCGAAAAGGTGAAGGCAACCCAAATGACCATTCAATAAATAAAATGTGGTATAAATAAATGTGGTACACACAATGGAATATTAGTCATACAAAGGAAATTCTGACACATGCTACCACATGAATGAGTCTTGAGACATTATGCCAAGTGAAATAAGCCCGTCACAAACAGAATAAATATTGTATGACCTCACATATATGAGGGACCTACAGTATTCAAATTCATAGAGACAGAAAGCAAAAAGTTGGTTGCCAGGGGCTGGGGAGGGAGGGAGAATAGGGTACAGAGTTTCAGTTTTGCAAGAAGACAAAAGTTCTAAAGATGGGTGGTAAGGATGATTGCACAACAATGTGAATATACTGAATGCCACTGAACTTTACACTTAAAAATGGTTACATGGTAAATTTTATGTTATGTATTATTATAGTTTGTTAGGGCTATATCATAACAAAGTTTCATAGACTGGGTGTCTTAAACAACAGAAATTTATTTTCTGATAATTCCAGAAGCCAGAAGTGTGAGATCAAGGTGTGAGCAGGATTGGTTTCTTCTGAGAACTTTCTCTTTGGTTATCAATACTGTCTTCTAGCTGTGCCTCCACATGGTCTCCGCGCTGTAACTGTCTGCGCCTTAATTTCCTCTTCTTATCAGGACACCAATCGTACTGGATTAGGGCCCATCCTAAAATGACCTCATTTTAACTTACATCATTAAAGATCCTATCTTCAAATACAGTCACATACTGGGGTACTGGAAGTTCGGGTTTCAACATATGAATTTAGCAGCATATGAATTTAGCAGCAGCAGGAAGCGATTCAGCCCGTAAGGTGTATATTTTACCACACTTTTAAAATAATAATACAATAAAATAAATGAGAGCAGGCAAAGGGAAAAGAACAACCTGAGGGAGGGCCCTGAGGAAGGAAAAGGATGTGATTAGAGGAAATGAAAGAAGGCCCGTGAGGCTGCAGCAAAGGGGGCAGTGATCGCTAGGATTACAAACAGAAGGTAAATGAAAACACAATCCTTGAAAATTCATTCCGAAATTTACAAAAACTCAAAAAAAAGTAAATCTTCTTAAAAGAATAGTCACAACAAAGAATAAGCAACTTATGTAAAAGAGGTATTGGGCTTCCCTGGTGGCACAGTGGTTGAGAGTCCGCCTGCCAATGCAGGGGACACGGGTTTGTGCCCCGGTCCGGGAAGATACCACATGCCGCCGAGCGGCTGGGCCCGTGAGCCATGGCCGCTGAGCCTGCGTGTCCGGAGCCTGTGCTCCGCAACGGGAGAGGCCACAACAGTGAGGGGCCCGCGTACCGCAAAAAAAAAAAAAAAAAGAGGTATTGCTATTTACCTCTGAAAGACTTCTCTGCACTGAAAAATATACACCACTTCAGTGTCATCTTTGCACTTCGTCAGAGCCCTAAATGTTCCAAAAAGTTTTTTTTTCAGCCTTGGGTTTTTTAATCAATATTATTATAGTGAAATATACATAACATAAAATTTTAACCATTTCTACACTTTTTATTTATAGAAATATCACCACTTAAAAGAAAATGTCCCTTAAGTCAGGATACATTGTTAAATGGAGAAGAGAATGGCTAGTAATTAATGCTCTTTTTATAAAGCCAACTTACTTTTCCATTAAATTTCAGAAATGTGTAAACCGGGAAGTCAAGAAAAATACCTTTAGAGATTTGGGTTAAAAATACATTAGCGATCTGGGTCAGCATCCACCTCCCAACTCCTCTATTCCCCAAGTGCTGGCCACCCTGTGGTCTGACACCATTGAAGCACTTAGATCTCTTAGCATCAAGCATCATGAGCACTGTACTCCAACTTAAATAGTACACACTCCAAAGAAAGCATTCTGAGTTACTGAATGTCAAGGATATATTTTCAACCAGAATTGTTTCACAATAGAGGTAGATTAAGAGGAGGGATGGAAAAAAGACTCCAAAAATTTTTAAGTGCCAAAACTTACTTTTCAATCTGTCAAAGATTAACCACAAATAAATAGAGAAAAAGAGAGAATGTTATAATCATGGATGCAGGAAAACTGACTGCTGGACATGAATACTGCCTTTTCCTCCTAATGCAACGGATCCTGCCCACAAAAAAATAAATTCCATCACATATTATAGATACACATACACACACACTCTTATATATTCAGGATATACAAGGAACACCCACCAGTCAATAAGAGAAAACGGGGAAAACATGGCAAACTTTCATAGAAGAGAAAGCATGAAAGGTTAATAGCCATATGATAATATATCTTTAACCTCATTAATAATCAGGAAAATGAACATTAAAATCACAATAAGGTAAATTATACTAAACATAAATTACATCTCAATTTTAAAAACACACAGTAAGATACGATTGCACACCCACCAAATAGGCAAAAATATTTGAAATCTGATCACACTAAGGTCATCAAGCCAAAGGCAACTGCACACACCAATGTAGTCTATCCTGGTACAGCCACTCTGGCAAAGAGTTGTCATCACCTAGTAAAATTAAATATGCATATACTCTATGACCCAGCTATTCCACTCCTAGGTTTATACATTTAGAGAAACTCTAGCATATATACAACAGGAACTATGTTCATACCAGTCTTCCTCACGATTGTGAAAAGTTACACACACAACACAAGTGTCCATCAGCAGCAGAAAAGATAATTAAATGTGGCATATTCTTACAATGCAATGCTATACAGCAGTAAAGTAAATAAAATACAGCTTCATGAATAAACATGGATGAATCTCAAAAACAATCTTGAGGAAAACAGCAAGGTACAGAAGAATACAGGTTATATGATTCTATTTATTCAAAGAGCCAAAGCAGCTAAAATTAAACAATATATTGTTTGGAGATAAACATACATAAGACAAGGGAATGACTTTGAAAATGAAGGATGATGGTAACCACAGGAGGCAGAGAGGGTGAAGAAGATGCAATCAAGGAAGGGTACCCAGGGTTTTCTAAGGTACTGAAAACGTGACATGCCACTTCTTAAGCTATGTAGTAGGTACCAGTGTTCATTTTATCACTTTTCTTTAAATTATACATATATTCTATTATATATATGTGTATGATGTATCTCTCATTTAAAAAAGTAAAATAAAAGCCAAATGCTATTTTTTAAAAGAACAACATTGAGGTTTCAGTTTCAAGATGGTTGATAGCCTGGTTGTCCCACCTGAATCCCTAATGAAGTGAAAGCACCAAAAAATAAAAGAGAAGAATTCTGTAAGATTAAAAAGAGTTTACTGGACACGGACCTAGAGAACAAACGTATGGACACCAAGGGGTGAAAGGGGGGGTGGGAGGGAGGAATTGGGAGATTGGGACTGACTTATACACACTAATATATATAAAATAAATAACTAATGAGAACCTGCTGTATAGCACAGGGAACTCTACTCAATGCTCTGTGGTGACCTAAATGGGAAGGAAATCCAAAACAGAGGGGATATATGTATACATATGGCTGATTCAGTTCTCTGTATAGTAGAAACTAACACAACACTGTAAAGCAACTACACCCCAAAACATTTCTTATTAATGCATTATATATATATATACACATACACACAAAACTTTACAAAGCCACCAAGAGGTTTCTGATCAACAAAGTCATGAGTTTAAAAAAGCAGAAGGGTGTGACATATACACACTACTGTATATAAAATAGATAACTAATAAGAACCTACTGTATAGCACAGGAAACTCTACTCAATACTCCGTAATAGCCCATATGGGAAAAGAATCTAAAAAGAGAGTGGATATATGTATATGTATAACTGATACTTTGCTGTACACCTGAAACTAACACAAGATTGTAAATCAACTCTACTCCAATAAACATTAAAAAAAAAAAAGAAAAGAAAAAGAGTTTGCTGGAAGAGAATTTTAAATGCACAAGAGATTGCAACAAAATTCTGGAAAACGAAACAGGAGATGGGAATGTGGTGACAGATGAAACAGTGAGGGGAGAGCTGCCACCCACGGGCCACCAAGGAGACAATCTGCTCAAGAGAAGCCCAGGGAGGCTCCAGCCTCAGAGTCAACAGGTATCACAGAGCGGGGAGGATGACACTGGGCAGCAAACAGGGGGATAAAGTGATGACGGTTAGCACGCCCCACCCCCCGCCTCCCCACCCTCTAACAGAGCCTTCAGGCAGCATGGCCAAGTATAATGACAAACATCTGGGGGTTCATCTCTAAAGGAACAGAACCAATCGTGGCAGCAGGGAATGAGAGATGGCTTGTGGAGGTTTCCGATGTGAATCTTGGTTCCTCAGAGTAAATCCTCCTCATCAGGGCATTTTCGGGGTGAAGCAAAGCTGGCCAGCGGACCGCTCAGTAGCCCTGCCCCCCACTCCCACACACACGTACACACTGAGCTCTGTTTATAATTCCTGCTCAAGGGAGAGGTGGCAGGGGCTGGGGGGCGGGTGGGGAGGTGGACTCTACATATAGATGTTTTCAAGGTAGTAAACTCTCCGCAGTCCTTCATCCTTAATTATGAAGAGGCAACCAGGCCTACAAGGAAAATCAGTAACCTTAGGGGTAAAAATCTGACACTGAGGGCTTCCCTGGTGGCGCAGTGGTTGAGAGTCCGCCTGCCAATGCAGGGGACACGGGCTCGTGCCCCGGTCTAGGAAGATCCCACATGCCACGGAGCGGCTGGGCCCGTGAGCCATGGCCGCTGAGCCTGCGCATCCAGAGCCTGTGCTCCGCAACGGGAGAGGCCACAACAGTGAGAGGCCCTCATAACGCAAGGAAAAAAAAAAAAAAAAAAAAAAAAAACTGACACTGAGAAGAAAAAGAGTTAATTCAGGAAACACAAGAGCACTTTAAAAAGAAGTTAACTCTAATATGACTCAAAGAGATTCAAGATATTACAACCATTAAACAAGAACAAGACACATGAAAATAAACAACTGGAGAAAAATAAAGAACTTTAAAAATATTTTTGACAATATGATTACCAAAATAAAAATTCAGTAAAAGTACTATAACAGTGAGGAAATTGCTCAAAATGTGGAACCAAAAGAAAAAAGGATAGAAAACAGGCAACAATTGGAAACAAAGAACCAGCACAGGAGGTGTGATACCAACTAAATGCTGCCTGATTGGTCTGATGTTAAATGCTCCCCCACCCCAGCCCAACAGGTCATAGAACTAGGGTAGTTGCCTGGTCCAGGGGGAACAGATCCACAGGCTGAATTAAGCCAATCAAATTGTCTCTTTTGAGACTCTGACTTTGGAAAAACATAGGCTCTAACATGGGCCTAAAGCCAAAATCTCACGTCAATGCTGGCAGGTATCAATATGCTGGCCCACGCAAAACAGAAGGAAATAGGTGCAGGAAACGCAGAACAAGAGAAGAGGCTATGTGATCACGACTCCTGACTTTTTAGCCTGTTCCACAGTCCTTAATGGGTCCACTGGTGTCATCAAGATGGGCTGTTAAGTCCTACATCTTTAAGTTTTTTTCTATTTTATTTAAGTTAATTCGAGAGGGCCTCTGTTCTTTCCAACCAATAAACTCCGACTAAAACAGCAGGCATCTGCTGTCTGGAGCTGCACAGTGACCAGGAGACACCACCCTGTCTGCTGTACCGCGGGGACACCCTGCCTCTCCCTGTACTGACCGGCTATCAGAACACAACATGGGCTCCCACGGCCTGTCATCCTGTCAGCATTACGCACAAATGGGAGCCAGGCGGGACTGTTGAACATCATTACAGTTACATGTGATCAAATACGCCTAATAATTAAAATGTCAGAATCCAGAAGTAAACATACAGAGTATTCAATGAAAACTTGAAACTGTGGAACAACTGGAAAAGGAGGAGAATGTTAACTTGACTTACAATAAGGAACAAGAGAACAAATCATGCAAGATTTGGAAGAAAAAGAACAAATTAATGTCTTTTGTATGCCCACTGAGTTTTTCAATCAGCCTGAAAAATTAGAAAGCCAAGCAAAAATTCTTTCAACGATATGAATAAAGCTGATTTACTTAGGGCACAAAATGCCATTGTCTAGATTAATTTGAGCTGAACAAGAAAAAAATATTCTTTGAAGTTCAAGCAATAGAAGGAAACTCTTTTGCATATTTGGAAGGTAACTTTCATGCATTCCCTGGCTGAATAACCAGAGTCAAACCACAGCATGAGAATCTTAAGCCAATGTCTGAGACCTTGAAAAATGAATACAGATTGTCCCCCGACTTACAATAGTTAGACTTACGATTTTTCTACTTTACGATGGTATAGGAGCCATACGCATTCAGTAGAAACTGTATATGAATTTTGAATTTTGATCTTGTCCCATGCTAGTGATAGGCAGTACATACTCTCTCGTGATGCTGGGCAGCTCCCAGTGAGGCACACGATCGAAAGGGTAAACAACCAATACACTTACTATACACTCCCATACAATTCACTCCCATACAATCATTCTGTTTTTCATTATCAGTACAGCATTCAATACCTTACATGAGATAGTCAACACTTTATTATAAAATAGTGTTTTGTGTTAGATGATTTTTCCCAACTGTAGGATAATATAAGTGTTCTGAACACATTTAAGGAAGGCTGGGCTAAGCTATGATGTTCAGCAGGGGAGGCGTATTAAACATGTTTTCAACTTACAGTACTTTGAACTTGCTGTATTGAACAATACAATGGGTTTACAGGGATGTAACTCCATCGTAAGTCGAGGAAGATCTGTACTGCACAACTGAGCAGGGAAGAAAACGGCCACCAGGTAAAGGGTCAAGGGATGGAGTATGTATGACTACCAGCCAGACTTGTCTTTCCTAGTTTCTGATTTCACAAAGCAGTAAAATTACATACACATACACACACACACAAGCAGAGCCAATTCAACTGCCAATTTTCTATATTTCCAAATAAAGATAATTCACTTGAGCCCATTGCTATTACTAGATGTAATTACATCATTTCATTTTTTAAAAGGATATTTTAATGCCAAAACAGTAGGAAGGACTTGATCTTAGCATTTTCTAAAGCCCTGGAAAACAGCACAGGCTAGAAAATACACTCAAACTAAGTCAATTTTGTTCCAGCTTAGCAGGTGTTGCTTTAGCTGTGACTTGTGATTCATTCCCTAACCCCCAACTCCATTATTCCATTAGTCCCTTTCCTCAAAAGCAATAAATAGGCAAATGGAACATTTAAGAATTGGGCTTCCCTGGTGGCGCAGTGGTTGAGAGTCCGCCTGCCGACGCAGGGGACACGGGTTCGTGCCCCAGTCCAGGAAGATCCCACATGCCGCGGAGCGACTGGGCCCATGAGCCATGGCCACTGAGCCTGCGCATCCGGAGCCTGTGGTCCGCAACTGGAGAGGCCACAACAGTGAGAGGCCTGCGTACAGCAAAAAAAAAAAAAAAAGAATAATGCAACATTTAGGAGCCCCAAACATGATACAGATGGCTTCACATATGTAAGGGCTGAAAAGTGTCCCTTGTTGATTAAAGGAAGACAGATTTGGATACATAAAGAGGAAAACCAAGCGCGTGATGAACGCAGTATGGTATGAACAGAGGGACATTAAAGCAGGAACAGGAATGCTTTAGGGGATGCTGAGGAAGAGGCTCAGCTGAGGGGAGAACGGACAAGGGGCACCTGTGTGATCTAGAACTGGAAAGTTCTTGGGGAGTTCACTGGACTGCAGGCTACAGACCCGGGACTTTGTTTAAAAGCAACAAGGAATCTCCAATGGAACTAGATGACAAAGGAAGCATACAGGCAACATTAACCCAACAGAAGCTATGATTTTAGCAGTAAGTTTTGGTAACTTTAGTAATTTCCTGGGCAGTTAAGCAGTTACCTCTAGTTCTGGCTCAAAAGGTTCCATGTGAGAAGATTCAGGTCCACCTATCTTGTGTGAAAATGCACTGTCACTGTTTCTGCACCTAGACCCTTGGAGGCAGTGGCTGCCTTAATACCCCTGAAAATCATCTAATTTGCTCTGTCTTGGGTACGGCTGCCAACTCCTCTAGGATTTTGCTCTTGGTAACATGAAAGTATTCATTGGTGAAAATAAGAAAATCATGAAAGAGTGCTGTTTCAGAAGTGATCAATTAATAGAAATGTCCACTAGGCAACTGAAGATTCATTCATTTATCTGACAATATTTATTGAGCCCATATCTGGCTACCTACTGTGTGCCAGACACTTGAACAAAAAAAGATACAGATCCCTGCCCCTAGGGCTTCCCTGGTGGTGCAGTGGTTGAGAGTCCGCCTGCCGATGCAGGGGACACAGGTTTGTGCCCCGGTCCAGGAAGATACCACATGCCGCCGAGCAGCTGGGCCGGTGAGCCATGGCCGCTGAGCCTGCACGTCCGGAGCCTGTGCTCCACAATGGGAGAGGCCACAACAGTGAGAGGGCCATGTACCACAAAAAAAGAAAAAAAGATCCCTGCCCTTGTGAAGCTTACATTCAAGTAGGGATACAATACAAACAAGAAATAATAAATACAGTATCTACAAGTATGTAAAAAGTGCTTTGGATAAAAAGATGTAAGATAAAAAGAAAAAGAAAAATCTAAAAAAGAAAAAAACTCAAATACTAATTGAAGCTAAGAGAAGAGATGAGTTCCCCAGGGAGTAGACTACCTGATTAATGTCCTTTCCACTTCTAAAACTCTACCACTCCAAATCAAGGAATTTGACCCGTATAACCTCAACCTTCTTGTTTAAGCAGAAGGTACTATCAAAGCATCACATTATTGTTGTGACTTAAAGAAATAACAGAGACCCATCACCAGGGAACTGTCCTCTTACAGATGAGAAAATGGAGGACCACAGAATTTAAGTAAGATCACCTTAGAGCACAAGAGAACTAGGGGCAGATGGGAGTTCCAGAACTCTCTAGCTTCTTGTAACTTTTAAGAGCAGAAGCCCTTTCAGTCACTTCAAAAGTACTTCAAACCCTCTTGGAGGCAATGAAAAATATTTTTATTACATAAATAGTTTAGCCATATAATGGCAATAATAAAAATAGCAAACACTTAATAGAGAACTTACTTGTGCCAGACACTCTTCTAAATCCTTGTCATGAGTAAGAAACTCATTTAATCCTAACAACCCTGTGAGGCAGTCAGACTTCAGAGTGAGTGGTTTTAATGCCACGCCACCCCTTCAATTATTTATGCATACCTTCACAGAGCATAATCCTTATCACTAATTAGGAAACTGAGGTCTAGATTTTTCATCTGGACTTGGCAGAATTAGATCATATTTGTATGTCAAAAATGCAACCATTTAAGCTTCATTTGAAGTAAACGTGTTTTAGAAGTAAAGGAAATTTGAAACTATATAATATAATCAGTATTATGCTAAAAAAATGGTATTTCAGTAATTCAATAAGGGGTCCTCAAAGGTATGTTTTCAACTAAATAAAGACACTATTTCAAGACCCTAAGTAAAGTTTTTAAAAAATGAAATTCTAGTAAGGCAGATCTTTTTTTATGTTTCACTTGAACAAACCTTATGCTTTGATTTTCACAGAAGGGAAAGGGAGAGAGAAATACAATGAAAAAAAGTTCTTTCCCCTAGTATTTTTCTAAGCATTTAAAATTTTATATTAGATTTTAGAAAAACCAGAATCATGAGGCTTACCAGTAACATATGATAACACGATAATAAAATACAATAAATTTTTAAAAAACAAAGTTTCCCTTTCTCAACACACCAAATATAGATTGTGTAAATTCAATTATAAAATAAAGTGTTACTATGTATCTAAAGTTGATGATCTTTTTGCCTTCAGTTCACTAGGTTCATTTTCATTTCAATGGACTTTCCTATTAAAGAGTTTTGACTATATGTCACATACAGTTACAATTCACTCCATGGATCTGTCCACATTCTTTAGTTGTACTGGAATTTCATCATATAGAGTAACAGTTGAATACATGGATCATTGGCTACAGCTCACAACCATTTTAGAGATGACGTAATCTGCATTACACAGTAGGTATGTCTACACTGTTTATATGCATGGATCTCAAAGCAACTTCTAAACCTTCACTGGTAAAATTGTCCCTCTCCTAACAAACTCCTTGTCTTTTTTCTGTGAGAAAAGAGAAGTGATCTTTCTTACTGGAGCAAGGTTGGAGAGGCCAGGCTCCCAACTTTGATACATCAGTATATTCAGATAAGACACAGAGAGGAACACAGCATATGTTGGCTCCTATATTCAACATTCTTTTCTCATCCTTAGGAGCATCCCACTTCATTGTGCCATATTTTTAAACATACAATCCCTCTGACCCTCAGCATATTTCAAAACCTCCACTGGCCTACTACATATTTCTTTCTCCTTATCCTTACCACCACGGAGGGCCCCACATGAAGCTATTTTTGAATGGCCTAGTCACAGCTATTATCTG
The DNA here is from genome assembly GCF_000442215.2 of Lipotes vexillifer. NCBI lineage: Eukaryota > Metazoa > Chordata > Mammalia > Artiodactyla > Lipotidae > Lipotes > Lipotes vexillifer. The sequence goes on from NW_006785931.1 coordinate 204,543, forward strand.
AGTGCCAAATGGGTGCAAGACACTGTGACGGCACTGTAAAGAATATAAACAAAAGTAGTAGAATCCTTGTCTTCAAACAGCTTTTAAAACTAGTAGGATTAGATAACCGTACCAGTCACTGTAGCCACAAGGTAGAATGAGAGCCAGAATTGAGGTGTTGTAGACGTTTAAGGGGGAGGAGGGACTCTGAGCTTTGCTGCAGCCAACATGTAGAGGGAAACATGATCTGTTATAAGATTCAGTGTCCCTGGGGTAAAAATAAACCGGTTGCTCAGAGAAAGAACAACTATTTTTGCTACTGAGATCAGAAAGCAATTCAACCGATGGTTTCTAAGAGAAGGTTCTGTTAAATGTAATAAAAATCCTAAGGATATTTTTTTTACAAAAAACAAGGGTAAGTGTGAAGAGGGCTGAGAAGCTCTAATGAAAACAAAGAAATCTAACAATGACAAGAGGCAGAAGAGCAGGCCTCAGCTCTACCATGACTGCAAACTCCACACGTGCAGAAGATCATGAAGCATGACTGACACTGAGAATAACTGGATTTCTCTGGGTGGAATGAGATGGGGTCTAAATAGTAAAAACCACTGTGTTATTTAACTGAACTCATTTATCCTTATACAAACAAAATCACAAAGACATTTTGATGTCAACATTTGACATTTCATGTAAATAGAAAGTAGGTCATCAGTTGAAACAGACAAAAGTGACATATCCAAGAATTACTTTTTTTTTTTTTTTTTTTTTTTTTTTTTTTGTGGTACGCAGGCCTCTCACTGTTGTGGCCTCTCCCGTCGCGGAGCACAGGCTCTGGACGCACAGGCTCAGCGGCCATGGCTCACAGGCCCAGCCGCTCTGCAGCATGTGGGATCCTCCCGGACCGGGTCACGAACCCGTGTCTCCTGCATCAGCAGGCGGACTTGCAACCGCTGCGCCACCAGGGAAGCCCAGAATTACTAATTTTAAAACAAAGCTCCTAAAAATATCTCATCTAATATGCACTTGATTCTACAAAGTTTTTTGTACCACTTAAATTTATATCAGCGGGCTTCCCTGGGGGCTCAGTGGTTAAGAATCCGCCTGCCAATGCAGGGGACATGGGTTCAAGCCCTGGGCCGGGAAGATCCCACATGCCAAGGAGCAACTAAGCCTGTGTGCCACAGCTACTGAGCCTGCACTCTAGAGCCCGCGAGCCACAACTACTGAGCCCATGTGCCACAACTACCGAAGCCTGTGTGCCTAGAGCGCATGCTCCGCAACAAGAGAAGCCACCGCAATGAGAAGCCTGCACACCGCAATGAAGAGTAGCCCCCGCTCGCCGCAACTAGAGAAAGCCTGCGTGAGGCAACAAAGATCCAACGCAGCCAAAAATAAATAAATAAAATTTTTAAAAATTTATATCAGCATAGATTCACAGTTTTCCCACTTTATAAGAACTGACAGGATCGTCTGAGGGAAGGATGACACTTTGTCAAGTTTAAAATTGGGGTAGAATTTCTGCTGGAGGCTACACAGGGCAAATACGATAATCACAGATATCCCCTTAATTATTTGGTGATCTTAATTTAAAAGACTTTTGTTGGGCTTCCCCAGTGGCGCAGCGGTTGAGAGTCCGCCTGCCGATGCAGGGGACACGGGTTCGTGCCCCGGTCCGGGAGGATCCCACATGCCGCGGAGCGCCTGGGCCCGTGAGCCATGGCCTCTGAGCCTGCGCGTCCGGAGCCTGTGCTCCGCAACGGGAGAGGCCACAGCAGTGAGAGGCCCGCGTAACGCAAAAAAAAAAAAAAAAAAAAAAAAAAAAAAAAAAAAAAAAAAAAAAGACTTTTGTTATAAAGGTATCTAGCTCTTCATCCAATCACTGAAAGCAAAAGTTTCCTCCTAAAAAAGAAATTTCTTTAAGATGACAGAATCTAAGAATGATTGGTGGAAAGAGGTCAATTCTTTTTCCCTAACCAGTGACCTGCTCATTGCTCAACAGTGAACACTACACAGTCTTCTGAGGCAGGGTTTGCATACATTGATTGGAAGTAAAAGCATTACTCGATCATATCAGCTCAAATTCCAGTGATTAGTCCCAGGCCATTAATGACATCAACTCCAGGTTTCCAAATGGACCAACTATTAAAATTTATGAACGACTGACAAAAAAATTCCAATTCTTTTGCAAAGATTCATACGCCTGGAAATGAATAACTCATCAAGAGGCAGAGTGGACTGGGTCAGTGTACAAATATTTACTCATGAACTTGGCTCCTACACTGCATCATTTTTCATTTAGTTTTACAGTCTGTGATTATATGTACTATTTGCCTAAAAACTATCAATTAAGACAAAGTTCATAGAAAACAAAGAACATATAAATTTAAAATGTGATGAGTCCTTCTATTTATGTACTGATCTGTAACATTCTAAGTATTCAATACATCTCATTCATATAGTGAACACCATAGTGGCATTATTTATTTAGCCCTCATCTCATTCTACAAGGAATCTGAGATAGCTTATGAGAAATGCATGTATTAAGGAAGGAAATTAATAACCATGACCAAGGAGTGCTCACTTGGGCTACACACACACTAAAACTGGAACGATAGAGAGAAGATTAGCCTGGCCCCTGCACAGGGATGCCATGCAAATTCGTGAACCACTGCATATTTTTAAAAAATCATGACCAAGGAAAAAAATCATAAATTAGAGAAGAAAATGAAGACTGTGGCTGGTATAAGAGATATTGGAATAGAACTCAAATTTGGAGACCTATCTGAGTCCTACACAGTTACTACAGTTACGCAGAGAATTCGAGTCTGTGCTTCCTAACAGCCAAGATGAAAATGTCAATGTGATTAGTTATATGATTTTCTATAAGGAACAAACATCTACACTCCTTCAGGGAAGCAAACCTGTTTCTTATCACTTACTGTGAAAGAGCTGCTCTAGGAGACTCTGAAAGATGTGATGGAAAAATTTCCCAATAGCATTTCAATGGCAAATAAGGTCACAAAGCTGGTTTTTTTATGTTGTCCCAGATTAAAACTGAATTCTACAATGGAGTCAAGATAATATGGCCAAGGCGCCCAATTTTTCAAGCAACATGGTGGACTGAGCTGAGAACAAAGAGCTGGAAGTCCAACAGTATAGTTTAAGAGATTATTAGCACTAAAGTGCAAGAACAAAAATTAAAATCAATAGCCAAAATTATGATGCTTCTAAGTTTCCATCCTTACTGCCTTCCTCTCTTTGAACAGAGTTAAGTCCCTGACCAGTGTCATCTATTCCACAACTGAAACCACTTAATTATCTCCCCAATCTACATCTTCTAACCCAGAGCTAAAGTCTCCTTTTCATGTACGTATCTGACACTTTTACCTCAAGGTCCTACCAGCACCATTAACTCCACAAGTCCCAAACTAATCTAAGTTATCTGTCCTCTCAAACACATTTTTTCCTTCTGCCATCCTCAGTTTGTCATAGAAATCCTATCCTCTCGGTCATCTGGGCTTACATCCTTGGAATCATTTTTTTTCCTTCCTCTCCATAACTGCCCCCATCTGATCAGCAGTCTGCCTTACTATTCTCTCTGTATGACTGGCCCACGTTCTCTACTCCAGCCCCAGGGCCACCTTCCTGGGTCAGATCCCCAGTACCTCAGGGCCATCACAACAGCCTCCTGAATTACTGTATTCTCTCTCCCTACTCCAATTTCTCATATACACTACTGTAAGAATAATATTTCTAAGGTTGTGACTATGTCAGTCTACTAAAAAAAAAACCTGTAGCAGGTTCCCTCTGCTTACCTGAAGCAAACCAGTCTACCTAAGCCCCCAGTGGCTTTCTCTCTTACACACCCTATGCTCCAGCCAGTCCATAAACTCGTAAGTCTAGCCACTCCCAAAGTAAGCTCCATCTTTCCTCTTGTTCACAGTAGTATGGCCCTGAGATGCCCTCCCCTTCACCTCTACATATTTAAAGACCAAGTTTAAATGCCACCTCATTCAGGAAGGCTTCCATAATTCTCTCTGTAAGAAGTACCACTTCCTCCTGCCGCCTCCCCCCTGCACTTGTCTAGGGCTGTAATCCCAGAGGAATGACCATATCCTACCGTCAGCCTCTTGCTGTCTAGCCTATGCTTGAGACAGCTCCACAATCGCCATCCTAAACACACACTCGGTCCTGGCAGCACACAGCTCACCGTCACCCCTCAGGTTCCCTCCACAGCACTTTGTTCATACGTGAATCACTGCACACGTTGATTCTACTGTAGTTCGCTGTTTACACATCTACCTCCTCCAGGGCAAGGATCAAATCTTATTTATCTCTGCAATCTAACGTAGTCAGCTCTCCACACGCCATCCGAGCTTAATTCCCTGCAGAACGGGTCTTTTCTTGCTTATTTATTGTGTCTCTCCCACGAGAATGTCCACTCAGTGAGAACACAGACTTTGCTTGCTTTGATCTCCACTATTTTCCCAGCATCTAAAACAGTGCCTGGCACATACTACGTGATCAAAAGCATAGGATGAATTGAAAAATTGATGCATGATTCTCACTGTCTAGCGCAGTCCTGGCACACCATAGTGCCAAAAAAAAAAAAAAAAGTTTGCTGAATGAATTCTGTCTTGTGTAAAAGTTATTTTTATACATATTTTACAAGCTCTAACAGTTAGTGATCTTGATATCCTACTCTGGTACCTAGCGTAGTGCTTTATACATAGGAGGTCCTTGACAGATTTCTATTAAATTGAACAGGTAGTTCAATAAATTAATACCTTACTCTAGCTTTTATCTTCTAAATCTGAATTTGTCTCATCTCATCAATCAAGAGGAATCTGTATTACTTCTTATGACACAGGATGCCTCCCTCCCAGGGGGAAGGCAGCACTGCAGAGTGAAGATTACCAGCGGTGCTGTCAGAGAGGTCTGGGTTCGGGTCCCAGCTCTGGCACTGCTCAGGTGCGTGACTTTGAGCACACTATTTGACCTCCCTTCAGCTTCCTCCTTAGAAGAAGATTAGGAAGACCTCTCAGGCAGAGCAGTCTATTTACTTCACAGCTAAATGAACAGCCAGTCCTAAATCCTTTATTATCCCTTCTTTACCAGCCTTAAATCGTTCTAACTCATGTTAGACTATTTTAATATATGTTGCCTGAACTTGAGTGGGTCATTATTTAAAATAGTAGTGGATTATGTTTACAAGGCATTAATTCTCCATTAACTTTTCATGACCTTACAGCCCTTCAGCACTCATCCAGAAAGCACAGGTGACTTGAGCACATGACTGCCATCATTCCTAAGATTTTCTGGAGTCACAGCAACATAGTGGCCCAAGGTGGCACTACCTCACACAGAAGGGCAATTCTCTTTCCCACACAGGAAACAGCACAACAATCTGATAAGTGATGGGTACAAGAACTAGACCCATCAAATACATTACACAGTGACATGACCCTGGCTTAAGATGGGACGATTTATTTTTAAAAATAATAATAAAGGGCTTAATGCTAATGTAAGTGCATCTCGATCAAAATGCACTCAAATTCCTCTGGAGGACAATTCCGTCGGGACGTAGGGAGTGCTTAGCCAGTACTCACAAAGACGAATGTCACTGATCAGGTATGAGGTTATGACTCAGTCACAGATAGGGTTCACTGAGATTCACGCAGATGGGCGGAGAACACAGTGGGTCTTCTGCACAAACATTAAGGGGTCTTTTTCCAAGAGCCTTATTTAATAAAAAGCAGTGACCTGCCAAGGAAGATAATAGCATAGAACCAATCTTTAAAAGACAGAATTCAAAAGATCATTCTCTCACAAATCTTGATATTACTGCCTGGCACAGAAAATATTTGCATAAGGAGGCACAAAAATATTTTTTGCATAAGTAAATACTGTCAGCATGGAAGCAATATGAAAATGTAAGACTTTACTGTCAAGTAGTAAACCAAACAAAAAGCAACTGAAAGCCAAATCTCTGTTGCTCATGTGAAAACAAGAACACTTGAGAATAAAAGGTCAATAGAACTTTTGTTGGCCGCATAGCTAAGGCTGGCCACCTTGTGAGCTGACAGAGCTGTCCACTATTCTGAGAGCGCCTACACCATGTTGAGTGTCTGAATGCATTTTCTCAAAAGGCAACAAGCGAAAAGCACAGTGCTAATGGTGACCTGAATGAAGCTGTGACAAATGTCCTGCTTGAAGATAATCTTCAGTAGCGGCAGTTAATGGTTCAGTACCACCAAATGTGTTCCCAGATTAAAAGGCACAGGTGTAGCTGTGCTATTTTATTTTATTTTTTTAATTTATTTATTTATTTATTTTTGGCTGCATTGGGTCTTTGTTGCGCACGCAGGCTTTCTCTAGTTGTGGTAAGCAGGGGCTACTCTTTGTTATGGTGCACAGGCTTCTCATTGTGGTGGCTTCTCTTGTTGCGGAGCACAGGCTCTAGGCGCGCGGGCTTCAGTAGTTGTGGCTCACGGGCTCTAAAGCACAGGCTCAGTAGCTGTGGCAAACGGGCTTAGTCGTTCCGCGGCATGTGGGATCTTCCCGGCCCAGGGCTCGAACCCATGTCCCCTGCATTGGTAGGCAGATTCTTAACCACTGCGCCACCAGGGAAGCCCAGATGTGTTATTTTAAATTCAGTTACTCCCACTTAAAATCCATGCTGATTTAAGGTGTTGGAGAGAGGGAGTAGGCAAAGCAACTTACTACCAAAATCAGGAGGTAAAGGAGCAATACCTACCACAAAAGAGGTTAAGTGACAGTGGCTACAAAAAAAATCAACAAAAATATTGAATAAATAATCTTGAATAGCAGAACTTGGCAAGAATCCCTGATATTTTTCAGTGTAAGAATGTGGTCCCAGTTCTGTGATCTTTCACACTAACAGGGACTTTTCCTCAACACAGATCTCAACATCTAAAGAATTTAAAACACTTGGTAATAGTTAATTCAATTCCCTATTACATTCCTTCCTGGTTAAAAAAAAAAAAAAAAAAAACACACAAATTTTGCAAAATGTATTTTGCCCATGGAGGATGAGAAGCACCAAGATGAAATGAATGACTTGAGCGTAAAATGCATCCCTCTGCCTCATGGCCAGAAGCAAAAGTGAGACATCCCATGGCATGAAGAGCGACTTCATCAAAGATTTTCACAGAAACAGCAGAGCCCACACATCCACAGGAGTATGAGCCCCTTCAAAGACTACACGCTCGTTACAAAAATGCCCGCCAATGCTCAAGACATCTTAGGAACAAATCTTTTAAGGCTGCCTTCACATATATAACATTCTTTTGAAATCTTCAACTGTGACAAATTTGGGTCTTTGAAAGTGGAATTTGATATCTGTAAGTTGGAAATACATTGAGAAAATAAAGGGAATCATCAGGCTGGATTTTATTTTTAATCAAAAGAACAAGTGCTTTCCTTATGCGGCTTGTAAACTAATACTTCCAAAGACAATTATTTAAAACTATTCCAAACTCCCTTTTTAAGAGCAGCAGCTATGGAATAAGCAGGCAGCCTCCCTAGATGACCTCTTTGAAGGGCACCTTTTGCTTTTTAGGATGTCTTTGGTTTTGGCATTGTACGTGCACTTAATTAGGTAGCAGCTCTATCTGATTCCACTTTTCCACATTATTCATTCATTCAACAAATATTTATGGTGTACCTAATACGTGCCAAGTACTGTGTTAAATCCTAGCAAGATGATGGTGAGCAGGCCCACTACCTGTCCTTGTGAAGATGATTTACATAAACACACCAATTATAACCCATAAGTCAGTCCAGTGGGAAAAGACGACATATGGTGATGCAAAAACCTATTAAGAAATGATTGAAGAAGACAATGAGGTGATACAAACAAACTTTATTTAACACTTTATGAAGCGGACAACCTCCTTGCAGAGAACTGCAAAATGGGGTGGACAGCTGGAAGCCTTCATAGGATAAAGAATAAAGAACAAGGAAGAGAGGGACTTCCCTGGTGGTCCAGTGGCTAGGACTCCAAGGTCCCAATGTAGGGGAACCGGGTTCAATCCCTGGTCAGGGAACTAGATCCCACATGCCGCAACTGATCCCGCATGCCGCACTATTCCCCATGCAGCATGCATAAATTAATTAATTAGTAGAACAAGGAAAAGAAAAACAGAAAACATCGGTGATCAACTAGGGCCGCACAGTCACCCTTGTCTGGAGTGAGAAGGCCCAGAGCTGGCTTGGCCCTTGCAGAATGGCTGACTAGCTATGCTCACTGCGTTCCTGGTCAAGCAGAGCGGTTTCAGGGACACCAGAATCATCTTAGTGTCAGTTTGCTGAGGTGGCACCCTGGGCAGAAGCGGCTGCATCTGGGGCCTAGAAAGTTATTTCAACAAGCATATAATAGTGAGATCCAGCTAGTGTAAAGAGGCTTCCCTGAGGAGATGTATTAGTTTGAGCTGAAGATAAATAGGAGTTAACTAATAAAAGCAAAGGGGACTATGTGGGGAGCGGTATGGAGACAGTGGCGGTGGAGGAGAATGATGTTCCAAGTATTGTGAACAGCATGTGCAAAGGCTCTGTGGCTTTTTAAAAGACTGTGGGTACATTAAGAAGTGAAAGAGGGACTTCCCTGGCGGTCCAGTGGTTAAGACTTCATGCTCCCAATGCAGGAGGCATGGGTTCAATCCCTGGTCAGGGAGCTAGGATCCCACATGCTGCATCACGTGGCCAAAAAGAAAAAGAAATGAAAGAGGGGACTTCCCTGGTGGCACAGTGGTTAAGAATCTCCTAACAATGCAGGGGACACAGGTTCGAGCTCTGGTCCAAGAATATCCCACATGCCACAGAGCAACTAATCCCATGTGCCACAACTACTGAGCCTGCACTCTAGAACCTGCAAGCCACAACTACTGAGCCCGTGAGCCACAATTATTGAAGCCCGTGTGCCACAACTACTGAAGCCCATGCCTAGAGCCCATGCTCCACAACAAGAGAAGCCACTGCAATGAGAAGCCTGCGCACCACAACAAAGAGTAGCCCCCACTCGCCACAACTAGAGCCGGCACACAGCAACAAAGACCCAACGCAACCAAAAATAAATAAATAAATTTATTTTTTTTTAAAAAAGAATCTATTGTATCTATACAATACAATATTGTATTGAATCTATTGTAAAAATCTAGAAGAGAGGGTGGAGCTAACACAGATGAGAGAAATGAATGGATTTGAGAGACACTAAGGATGTAAAAGCACTAAAGGTTTGGATGGTATTCTATATTCGTTATTTACTCAAAGAAAATGCTTTGGTTTTGCCTAAGAATTCCTTATTTGTTAATTATTTGCAAACAAAAAAAGTCATGCAAATGTCAGAGTTCTTTTTCAGAGTTCTGCATCAATTTTATCTTCTTTTAGATAAAGAAGAAAAAGTAACAAAGAGAAAAACAAAACTTAATAAGTATCTCATTTTATGTAAAAATGTGTGTTCCTGAAAAACTGAGCTACACCTGGGTAATAAAAGAACCTATATCTTATTACTGAGTAAATATTTCTTCCTTGCACAAAAACACACTAAAAAATGCAGAACAGATTATCATGATACTATATCAAGTGAAATGTAAGCCATTATCTCAATTATTTCCATACATCATTTCTCCTTTATTATAAGGTACATAAATCAGGTGATTTTACAACTCTAAAAGGAGGGAATGTCTGAGAGATTTAATAATCACCATCAAGTTTTATAATAAACCATTTAGTAAGCAACTAGAATGCCCAAGAGACTTGCAAGGATTTAAAACTATTCTTCCACCAATGACTTCACCCACATGGAAAAGTCATTTTTATACCTATATTACTATGATATGCACTTGTAGTCCACACCCTCCAAAAGATACAGCTCTCCAGTAGGCCTGGGTTACCATGTCATAGCAATGTAGTAAGAAGTTCAAAAGGTGGTCAGCCTTGTAAACGCTATGAATACACATATACCACAAAAAGTTGAATTTTGTACTGAATTGGCCACATGTTCTTGTATCTGATGTATACAGGCCAATTTGTACCACACTCAGACCAAACATAAAGGAGGAAACTCGGTTTCAGCAGTCTCATATCAACAACAAATGTACCAGCTAAATTCTAATTCCATGAGCTAAAAAAAGTCTAATTTTGAGACTGTGAAACTAGAGCCTATACCACCCCTTAAAAATACAGGTTTTAACTTGTAAAGAAACAAATTCAGTATGAAAACCACTGAGGAAAGAAAACCATGGCAGGTTAATAAACTGACTTCTAAAGGATAAATGCATATTTAAACATGCTGCTTTTGGCGACTTAAGTCACAACCCAGGCATTACTTCATCGGAGACTCTGCATATGAATTTCTGTTTTCCTTCCTTTAAAAAAATCATTAAGCGGGCTTCCCTGGTGGCGCAGTGGTTGCAAGTCCACCTGCCGATGCAGGGCACACGGGTTCGTGCCCCGGTCCGGGAAGATCCCACATGCCGTGGAGCGGCTGGGCCCATGAGCCATGGCCGCTGAGCCTGCGCGTCCGGAGCCTGTGCTCCGCAACGGGAGAGGCCACAACAGTGAGAGGCCCACGTACCGCAAAAAAAAAAAAAATCATTAAGCAACTAAAGTATATGTGAAGTAACTTGAATTGCCTAAAACACTGTCTTGACAGTCATTATCCTCTGTAACACACACACTTAAGCCTGAATTGGGCACATAGTGGTATTTTAAGAAATAAAAATTCTGGGGACTTACCTGGTGGCGCAGTGGTTAAGAATCCACCTGCCAATGCAGGCAACACCGGTTCGAGCCCTGGTCCGGGAAGGTCTCACATGCCGCGAAGCAACTAAGCCTGTGCACCACAACTACTGAGCCTGCACTCTAGAGCCCACAAGCCACAACTACTGAAGCCTGTGCGCCTAGAGCCTGTGCTCTGCAGCAAGAGAAGCCACCACACGAGAAACCCGTGCACCGCAATGAAGAGTAGCCCCCGCTCGCCGCAACTAGAGAAAGCCCATGCACAGCAACAAAGACCCAACGTAGCCAAAAATAAATAAATAAATTTTTTTAAAAAAACAATAACAAATAAAACCACACACACACAGTTGAAAGATGGGCCCTATAGTAAAGATGCTGACCTTTTCATGATTTCATCTGCTTGACAAAGATGTCATGATGTCACTTGGCATGTGAGTTTCCTAAGTGGACCATGCCCCTTCACACACTCACCAGTATTTCAGTGAGGAACAGCAAAAGGGGTTCTTATCTAAGTCTCAGGTCTTACAATTTCTGAATTCCAAGTGAAGGGATAGTCATTCACCCTTTACTTTTCTTGAGAAGCACCAAGAAGTATGTCTGAAAAGGCAGCAAAAACTTGAAGGATTAACGAGGATGTTAGATGTCTCATATCTAATTTTTATAACAGAAAAAAATGGAGGTTTGTATTTATCAGGGCTTAATATGGTACGTTCCAGATTCTGAGAGGACCTGATAACTGAGGCATTTTGGTTTACCTTTTCTGGTTTTCACTTTTTATTATGGAAATTTCCAGTACAAAGTTGAGAGAGTAGTATGATGAACTGCCATCACTCGGCTCAAGAATTAACAATGTATAGCTATTTATAATCTCCCATTCCCACTCCTTTCCTCTGCTGGATTGTTTTAAAACAAACTTCATATATCATATCTGAAATAAGCAGAAAAAATGGTCTTCAAAAATATATCACTTCCTAATCCCCAGAAGCTGTGAATATTACTTTACATGGCAAAAAACTGTGACTGTAACTTTGGATCTTAAGGAGGAATTTATCTTGGATTATCCAAGTAAGCCCTAAATGCAGTCACATGAATCTTTATAGGAGACAGGCAGAGGGAGATGAGACACAGACATACCAAGAGGAGAAGGCCATGAGACGGCACAGAGAGATGCAGCCACAAGCCAAGGACAGCTTCCAAACCTGGAAGAGGTAAGAATTCTCCCCTAGCATCTCAGAGGGAGCATGGGCTTGCCTACACCTTGATTTTAGACTTCTAGCCTCCAGAACTAAGAGAGAATAAAGTTGTTGTTTAATCCACCCAGTCTGTGTTAATTTGTTACCACAGTCATAGGAAACTAATACAATATCACGTAATCTGAAAAACATTTCAGTATGTATCTTTAAGAAATAGACTTTTTTAATAATAATATAATTATCATTCCCTTTTTTTAAGAGTCCTTTCATTTGTCTAATATCCAGAGTTTAAATTTCCCAAATTGTCTCATAATTTTATATTTATAATTTATAACTTTATGTTGATTTAGCCAAACCAAGATCCAAACATGGTTATGTCTCTTAAGTCTCAATGCCACTTTTTAAAAAATAATAAATAAAAATACAATAAATAAAAACACTTATCTGACCCTAACTTTGGAGGAAAAAATAATAGTTCCTCTTCATTGTTTTTCTTGCCATTTATTTCCTGAACAAACTGAATAACTTGTCCTACAGAAATTTCTGCATATTCTGGATTTGGCTGATCACATCTCCATGGTACTTTTTGACAAGGTCCTCTTTTTCTATGCTTCTTATAAATTAGTAGTCAGATCTAAGGTCTTGATCAGAATCACATTCAGCTTTTTGGCAAGAAACTTCAGAGATGGTTCTATATATTCCCTATTGCATCAAATTAGGGAGCACATATTCACTTCTTTCTCTTTTTGTAATGTTAAGATTGATCAGTGGGTTCTGGGGTTATCAGCCTGATCCATCAATTATAAAGTTCCCAATCAGCCTTTGACCTAATAGTTTTCACAGTCACAGATGATCATTCCCTAGATCTGTTATTTCATTAGGGGTAACGAAATGATACTATTTTCTTTATATCATTCCTTCTGCATTGACTGGCTGGAATTCTTCTAAAAATAAGATTTTTGTTCAATCTATTTGGTTACTCTGAAATACAGGGTTTCTGTCTGTTTTTTTTTTTTAAACAGGAAAAGTAAGATAAATGCTTGACAACATCTAATTTTTAAGGTAGTGCCAGGACGGACATCCGCCTCTTGACTACAAAGACTACCTTGTCTGTACTCAATGAATGTAACTTCTCCAGTGTACTCAACTTAGTCCTCAAGTTACCAATTCAAATACTCAGCCTACAATATGAAACCTGTTTTTTTTGAGATTTATTTGTGCTTTTATTTGCCAGTATAATTTAACTACAATGTCCTGCAAACTTTTTTTATCTAAAAAGTACATTTTACATCACAGTCCAACAGACACACACACATATGTAATATGCATACATAGATGAAAGTGAAACAAAAGAATATGAAACCTATTTTTAAAGAATAAAAGCCAGGATCCAACATGTCTATGTCAATTTGATGTCGATTCTTAGGATTTATGCCCATCAGATCAGTCCAAACTCCTCAACCAACCCCTTCAAACCACTCACCCTGAGTCTACCTGATCCTGTTTCACTAATACAACCCATCTTCTCATTCTGGACTCTGTGCCTTTGGTTCAGTGCTCTGCACACCTGCCTCTAACCCTGCAACCAGCTCAAGCTGTCCTCTTCCCCCTCAAAAGTAAACACGTGGGGCCTCCCTGGTGGCGCAGCGGTTGAGAGTCCGCCTACCGATGCAGGGGACACGGGTTCGTGCCCTGGTCCGGGAAGATCCCACATGCCGCGGAGCGGCTGGGCCCGTGAGCCATGGCCGCTGAGCCTGCGCGTCTGGAGCCTGTGCTCCACAACCAGAGACACCACAACAGTGAGAGGCCCGCGTACCGCAAAAAAAAAAAAAAAAAAGGAAAAACACCCACCCGCTCCCCCTTCCCCCACCC
>NW_006785931.1:218536-218760 GCF_000442215.2 Lipotes vexillifer
GCAAAAAAAAAAAAAAAAAAAGAGTAAACACGCCTCCTGCTCCTCCGTCCAGCACCCTCCTTTATTTTATGAATGGCACAATCCTTCTTTCAGGAGACTGTTCTTTCTCCACGTCCTAACTATGGATATGTATTTCTAGATGGGGCTGCCAATTACCAAATAATTTGGGTCCCTGGCCACAGGGAAAAGGGTGTCACCCAAGCGAAGTCGACCAGAGGCATTCC
>NW_006785931.1:218770-220143 GCF_000442215.2 Lipotes vexillifer
TAGACTAAAAGAAAGTCAGGCCCTCTTTCTGGGTGACCCTTGCCTTTCTGGCAGTCATGCCCGCAGCCACGTGGAGGAAACTGACTCAGAGAGAAGTAGGGATAAGACACAGAGAGTCTTGGTGGTATAGGAGTTTTCAGTTTGGGTTTCCAAGACCGCCTTCACTTCTCCCATACCTTTGGCCATATGAACCAATACATTCCCTTTCTGTACAGTTTAAATTTCTAAAATTTACAACCAAAGGAATCCTAATATGACCCCCACCATGATTCTTGAAGCCTATGACCACCATGACCTCTACCTCCCTGGTTTCTTGCACTTACTTTCTATACAAATAACACTTCATCACATGCTGTCCTGATTTTTTTGTGTGTCAAATACATATCTGTCACCACCTTTTGTTGCCTTGCAGACATATATCTTACATACCTTTTGAAAGACCCCCAAACAATCCCTAGAATAGTGCTAATAGAGCTTCAGTAATAAATAACAATTACCATGTATTGAATATTACTTCCATGGTAAGCACTTCACATGAGTTATCTTATTTAACCCTCACGGAAACCTCCTGGGTTGGGCATTATTATTTCCACTTAGAGATAAAGAAGCTGAGGTTCATCACAGGAAAGTAACTGGTGCAAAGACACACATTTACTAAATAGTAAAGCAGGGATGTGAACCAGATTTGCATCCAAATTGCATCCTCTTCCCACCTCACCCATGTTGCCTCCAACAATGATAGAAACTTGCTAATTAATTTACCAGAGACTATAATTGATCAAAGACCTCCATTTAACCCCTGATTTTCCACTAACCTCAAAGTGCAGGTCCCTTCATCATTAAGAATAACATTAATATATGAATGTATAAATAAATGCGCTATATGAAAATAAGTATCTTGAAAAAGTTATAATATAATTTCTCCAAAATTGCTTCTGGCAGCCTGAAGATGAAATCCTGGCATTTCTCTTAAAGTAATAGGTAAAAGGAATGAATATTTATTTAAGACCACTCTGCCAGAACAAGATGTATACAACTCCCCTGGCAGTGATATTTCAAAACAGCAAAAGGAGATTTGTGAGCACCTGTCAATGTGTAACATGCCTTCAGCTCTGCAACTGCTCACAGGAATATTCCTATGTCATCATTAGACACTAATGTTATTGAGCACTCCCATGGCCTGGAGGCAAGAACAGAAGCCCTTTAGGAAGAAAATGGCTCCTTCTTCTTAGCTCAGCTACGACAGGGACCAGGAGGACAGGAAGAGCAATTTACTGGTAGAGAACCTAAAAGCCACCGGCTCTCATCTCTACATGATCTGCATCCTTCAGGCCAACGTTTTCAATTCCATGTTTGTGTCTCCAATTCCTGCT
>NW_006785931.1:220153-232519 GCF_000442215.2 Lipotes vexillifer
TGGACACATCAACATGGAACTCTCGCTATCAAATTAACTTTGGGGCAATAATAGTTTTTCAGCATCTAGCCAAGTACTTTCCATTGAAAAGTGTCCCATAAACTTGTTGGTGGTTGTCTGTTTCTCTTTTTTCCTTTCTCATTTTTACCACGTTACTTGAGGGCCTTATACCATATACACACTCTTCTGGGAAATATAATGATTGTTCCTAGAAGGCCAGAAGCTGCTATCAAAGAGGCATGCTCCTTATTTATAATTTGGCCAACAGCACAGCCAAGGGGAGGGTATGCCTAGCACTCACTGAAGAATGGCTGCATCCCCTGATGGGACGAGACTTGCATACTCTGGTCAAAGACAGGCCCTAAAGAATTCATTGCCATCACAGACTCAAAAATACTTCAGATGAGATCGTATATGTGATACTGCTTTGTGACTCTAAATTACCCCTGCTAGTGATGTGGCTGTTACAAAGGCAAAGACCTGGGGAATAGGTAGGCGTATGGTTTGAAAGAACTAACTAGGTCCGAATAGAAGGAGGAAAAAAGAAAGAGAGAGCCCAGAGGATTCAACAGAAAGCCTAGACAAGAAAGGGGATGTGGTGGTGGAAAGTTTCAAGTTAGCAAATGCCCACTCAGTTCAACAAACACTTACTGGATGGCAGGCACTGGTCTACGTCTTGGGACACAGAGCCAAAAACAGTCAAAACTAATTCAGCCAAGATCCCTGCCCTTCGTGGAGATTTATGTTCTTATTTGGGATGACAGCTGATAAACAATACGCATAATAAATAAGTAAATTGTAACATGTTAGAAGATAAGTGCAGGAGAGCAGGGGAAGGGGGATGGAAAGTGCAGAGGGTTTGCAATACTCTCAGATTAAAAGGCATGCCAAAGAGCATAATGAGTCAGATTTCCAATGATGTTCCTCAAAAACTACATTCAAGGGACTTCTCTGGTGACGCAGTGGTTAAGAATCTGCCTGCCAATGCAGGGGACACGAGTTTGATCCCTGGTCCAGGAAGATCCCACATGCCATGGAGCAACTAAGCCCAGGCACCACAACTACTGAGCCTGTGCTTTAGAGCCCACAACCCACAACAACTGAGCCCTCGAGCCACAACTACTGAAACCTGTGCGCCTAGAGCCCATGCTCCACAACGAGAAGCCACCGCACTGAGAAGCCCGCACACCACAATGAAGAGTGGCCCCCGCTCACCGCAACTAGAGAAAGCCCGCACACAGCAATGAAGACCCAACGCAACCAAAGATAAATAACTTTTTATGAAAAACTACATTCAATTGCAGGAGAAATGAGGAAAATCAAACAGAGCTTGAATGAAACGTGCATAAAAGTTGACAAATCCAAATTGCCTAGGAACATACAGCTCATTTTCCATATTTCATCTTCTTCACCCTTGTTCAAAATTATTGACACCAACAGGCTACGTAACATATTTACAGAGGACGGTATGAAACAACTTAGCCAGAGGCAGAGCAAAGGGAATTATAAGAGACAAGGGCAAAGCAGATGAGAGCAAAAATAGGTGCAAAGCAGTACCTCAGGAAAGGGCTAATTCAACAGGACTTTAAATATGACAATTTTTTCTTAGGAATAGTTGGCTCTAGGTCGAGGATGATATATAAGTTTCATTTCTAGTAACAACCCCAAACAGCTGGCAGAGTCCTTCTGGATCCCTGCTTTGATAAAGAGTTCTGGGTCCCATGGGCAATGAACTAGACATTTCTTCCATGAGCTCAAGATGGGGGACTGTGCACACATGCCCTACACTTGCCTTTCCTTCCTTGGTAGCGCTTAGTGCTTTTTTAAAAAAAAAAAAAAAAAGAAGTAAACACTCACTGGCCACCTACAATGTGAAGCAAAACCAAGAACAGTGGAGGATTTGGAGTGTAGAGCTTGATCCAAGTCCTAATGGAGTTTATAATATAATTGGGAAGAATAATTACACAAAAGATAACACTAGAAAGCATCAAATGACTAAATTCCTAAAATTTCAGTACAGAGATTCAGATGCCAGGAAATTGCTACAGGAAAAGATAGCCAAGAAAGGCTTAAAGGAGGACACAGGCTCTGAACTGGGCTTTGAAGAATTCACATCACTGAAATAATTGGAAAGAGGAAGGACTGGTCCCAGCAAGATGGCAAGAAAGGAATAGGCAGGTGTGCTCAGGAATGAGGAACAGATCAGCACGGCAGCCAGAGCAGAGGATCTAAACAGGGCACCAGATCATAGATGCATTGAGTATTAGTCAGGGATCTCCAGAGACAAGAGAACCAACAGGAGACATATATATAAAGGAGATGTGTGTGTGTATATATAGAGAGAGACAGATAGAAAGTTTTATTATAAGGAATTGGCTCATGCAATTATGAGGGCTGAGAAGTCCCAAGGTCTGCACTCGGCAAGCCAGAGAAGTAGGACAGCTGATAATATAGTTCAAGTCCAAGTTTGAGGCCAAAGGCACAGAAGATGGATGCCCTAGCTCAAAAACAGGCAGAGTGAGTAAATTCTCCCTTACTCAGCCTTTCTGTTCAATTCAGGTCTTCAATGGATTGAATGACGCCCACCGACAATGGAAAGGCCATCTGCTTTACTCAGTCTACCAATTCCAGTGTTAATATCATCCAGAAACACCCTCACAGACACACCCAGAATAATGTTTAACCAAATCTCTGGGCGCCCTGTGGCCCAGTCACGTTGGTACCTAAATTTAACCATCACAGCTTGAACTGAGTCATTATCCAGTAGGCAACAAGGACCATGATCAGAGACATGAGCAAAGCTATACTTTATAAAATCAAACTGACTGTGGCATGAAAATGGATTACAGAAAGAAAAACTGGAAGCAAAAACAAGGTAAAAAAATATTATAATTGCCCATGTGATAATAAGAGGCAGTGGAGGATTTGGAGTGTAGAGCTTGATCCAAGTCCTAATGGAGTTTATAATATAATTGGGAAGAATAATTACACAAAAGATAACACTAGAAAGCATCAAATGACTAAATTCCTAAAATTTCAGTACAGAGATTCAGATGCCAGGAAATTGCTACAGGAAAAGATAGCCAAGAAAGGCTTAAAGGAGGACACAGGCTCTGAACTGGGCTTTGAAGAATTCACATCACTGAAATAATTGGAAAGAGGAAGGACTGGTCCCAGCAAGATGGCAAGAAAGGAATAGGCAGGTGTGCTCAGGAATGAGGAACAGATCAGCACGGCAGCCAGAGCAGAGGATCTAAACAGGGCACCAGATCATAGATGCATTGAGTATTAGTCAGGGATCTCCAGAGACAAGAGAACCAACAGGAGACATATATATAAAGGAGATGTGTGTGTGTATATATAGAGAGAGACAGATAGAAAGTTTTATTATAAGGAATTGGCTCATGCAATTATGAGGGCTGAGAAGTCCCAAGGTCTGCACTCGGCAAGCCAGAGAAGTAGGACAGCTGATAATATAGTTCAAGTCCAAGTTTGAGGCCAAAGGCACAGAAGATGGATGCCCTAGCTCAAAAACAGGCAGAGTGAGTAAATTCTCCCTTACTCAGCCTTTCTGTTCAATTCAGGTCTTCAATGGATTGAATGACGCCCACCGACAATGGAAAGGCCATCTGCTTTACTCAGTCTACCAATTCCAGTGTTAATATCATCCAGAAACACCCTCACAGACACACCCAGAATAATGTTTAACCAAATCTCTGGGCGCCCTGTGGCCCAGTCACGTTGGTACCTAAATTTAACCATCACAGCTTGAACTGAGTCATTATCCAGTAGGCAACAAGGACCATGATCAGAGACATGAGCAAAGCTATACTTTATAAAATCAAACTGACTGTGGCATGAAAATGGATTACAGAAAGAAAAACTGGAAGCAAAAACAAGGTAAAAAAATATTATAATTGCCCATGTGATAATAAGAGGCAGACCATCAACGACAAACACGTACAGGATTCTACTCAAGAAAAGGTACTCTGCTAGGTGATTAAGATGAGCTACTCGTGTCACCCTACAGTTTAATTTGATGTCAGGATCGAAATGGAGACCTATGCAGCAGGACTGGAGAAGCAAGCCTAGGATTCCAAAGGTCAGCAATGAGGATGCGGATTTAGGGATTACCCATATAGGGAAGGGAGCCAAGTTGAGAGTTTGCTTCTGGCGTGCCCATCCTGACAGAAGCCCGCAGGGCAGCAGGTTGAATCAGTCAGTCTTGAGTCTGGAAGCCTCATCAGACCAACTCGTTTTTGTGATTCACTGGGGAGGAATGACCACTCCTAGGTGGCAAACTAATCCTAAAACATTATCAAGAGGTGGGATTACTTTAGAGGAAAAAAAGGCAGGAGGCAACACAACCAGCCTGCAGACACCTAAACACAACTTATAAGCTGATTCATCAAGAGCAACTGCAGGGTCCATTTTCCAAATCAGACACACAATGTCTTCAACAGGAACCCAGTGCAGAAGAACAAGGAGGAAATTGAGAGAAGGTCAAACTTCATCAAGCTGATAAGAGATTAGCATTAACCATTAAGTTTCTAACACAACTCAGGTACATAGCAGGTTATCTGGTATTTCCTGAAGCAAATCAAGTTCAATGGAAGTCCTATTGTCACATTTTTCATAAGCATTTAAATTACTGCATCTTGCTTAAAATAAGCCAAAGTGTAAACAGTCTGCAATATACACAAACAGGAGAGATTTTAAATATTCAACTTACCAAAAAATGTTAGAGAACAGGCAGTAACCAAGACTAATACATAAGGTATGTTGCATCTTCCCACGGAAAAAAAATCAAAAGAACTATATACAAACGATGAAGTTTCTCTTGTATTCTAAGGAATTCTTTTTCTACGAAAGAAGTTTTCATACAAAAAATATCAAGAAACATTTCTCCTAATACAATAAATATGGACAGCATCATCTTCATTTTGAGGATGCACAAAGTTTCATGCTAAATGACCCACTGATGATCTTTTTTTTTTTTTTTTGGCTGCGCCATGCTGCACGCAGAATCTTAGTTCCCCGACCAGGGACCGAACCCGTGCCCCCTGCAGTGGAAGTGCAGAGTCATAACCACTCAACCACCAGGGAAGTCCCGATGATCATATTTTTACAGTATAGCTTATATCACTTATGCATAAATACACACATGTATATATATGTCATATATATATACACATAAGGTGGGTATATGTCTATATTGTACAGATATTTATATTTGTTAAGATACTTTTATACTCATTCTGATATATTACAAAGAAAATCATGAATGAACTCCAAGTACAAGTTCCATGAACACAAACAAAGCAAAAGATACTCATCTTGAGGAATGCAACATAATCTTCTAATTGAATGGCTATGAACAAAGCGTGGACTCGATGAAAATATTAATCAACTCTCTAAGATGGTCAATAAAAACTTTGCCACAGGAGTTTCTGAAACGTTCCTCCCTCAATGAGCCAGGGTCATGAAATTTAGCCAAAGTATCATATTTCACATTTGCCACACACAGATGAGTGAAATCAGTTCCTGGGACTTTCTATAGGCCTAAAGATCTTAAAATTGACCCAAGACCAATATTTCAACAGAGGTAAATTTTCATACAAGAAGAGGAGCTAAAATACACTCACTCTGCAATCTGCAAAACCTGGTGGATTCTCTGAACTCCTTAATAGCATGGCCTAGAATAATGTTCTTAAAAAAAATTTTTTTTTTACTATGCTCCATAAAAAATAATTAGCAGCTCATCCGACAACTGCAGAGTATTTTTATAGCTGTTATCGATTACTATGTTCTCTTGGGGAAAACATTAAAACCAAAAAGAAACTGACATGTGAAGAAATGAGGTAAGCCTTACCTAAAAGCTCAGTGCCTTCTGTTACTACGACCTTTTGTTTCACAGTCGGGTCATGTAATAATAATTTCTATCTTCAGTCCAATACATTCAAAAAAAAAGCTATTAATATAATTTAAAATGTAGGGACACTATTAGAGGAAGTGTAAATTAGAGGAATTTAGCATTTTCATACCTCTGACTCTTTCACAAACCTTTCCTACACAAGTGTACAAAGAGAGACTTTAAAGGATGTTCTCTAAAGCACTAGTCTTACTATAGAAAAATGGGAAACAACCCAAATTTCCAACAATAGGAAACTGTTAAAATAACCTGTCATGCAATACTATACAGTATGATCTGTACGTATGGTCATGGGAACATTTTAAATACCAATTAAGTTAAAAATAAAAACGAAGTTGAAAGTTGTTTTATATTATCCCACTTGTTATTAACAATCACAATAAATATAAGTTAATACAGGGAAATTTGGGGGAAGTTTCTCTAGAATACAAGATCACAGTGCACTTTATCTTTCAATATTACATGTTTCTGTGATGTTTGAATGTTGAATAATATGTATTGTGTGTATAATCAGAAAAAATAAAGTTTTATTTTAAGTTAGTGATATAATTGGAGGGGAAGTAGGAAAAAACTTTATGTATAAAGAAAAGGGAAGGGGCTTCCCTGGTAGCGCAGTGGTTGAGAGTCCGCCTGCCGATGCAGGGGACACAGGTTCGTGCCCTAGTCCGGGAAGACCCCACATGCCGCGGAGCGGCTGGGCCCATGAGCCATGGCCACTGAGCCTGCGTGTCTGGAGCCTGTGCTCTGCAACGGGAGAGGCCACAACAGTGAGAGGCCCGCGTACCGCAAAAAAAAAAAGAAAAGAAAAGGGAAAGCTTAGGGTGTTAAAAACTTTTCTATTATAGCTCTACAATATTATCTGCCTCTACCTCTCTTTTGGAAGACAGTTGTTTCCTTATTCTCAGAATTTCAAAACTGAACAACACACACAGACATTGGAAGGGCCCCTTACCATCTCCCGTTAGTAATAGCTTCTAGGGATAAAAGTTTAGGCCAAACTCCAGTATTTATCAAATTCAACACTGTCAGTTCCTGAACAGTTGCAAACAAACTGCAAAGGTGTCTCTAAGTTATTTCAGAATTAACCAAAAAAAAAGAAAAAAAAAGGTTTCTGCAGACTCTGAAACTATTTGAAGCATTTTCATAATGGAAATATGAGGAATTAGAGATAGCTACCTACTTTTGAATCCACAGCCCTGTAACCTATTCAAACATTGTAAAAACTAGCTATAAAGGACAAGAGAGCAGTGCCTGGAAAGGTAACTGAGGAATCACAAGCATGGGGGAAATTTCCACCTGCCTGGGGAAGGGTGTGAACCTGTGCTGGGAGAGGGGTGTCTCCACAGTCATGTGACCTTGGCAAAACAATTAAACTGCTCTACCACAATTTCCTCACCTGCAAAATCAAAGGACAGAGAATAAACAATCTCTGTGGTTCCTTTCGGCTCTAAAATTCTGAAAACAAAGCTTTACTCTTTCCTTGCCAAAGAATATCTTAAATATATATATATTTATACATATACATATATATATATATATATATATATATACACACACACACATGTACATAGCATAAACTATAAGGTATAAGGTTATAAGGTACATGGCCAAAACAGCAGACACCTGCCTGGCTCCTCCCCAACCTTGAGTTCCACTCTCCAAAAGAAGCCCCTTCAATTCTTTTAGATGTTTCTTCTAGTAATTACTTACATATTTGTAAACCACACATTTAGATTACTATTTTCTGATTTTTCTCAATTTTAGACCCTACCAAAAGTTCCTTATGGCAACTATGGGGGCATTTATCACCTGTCCCACCTCCTGGGGTACAGCTACACTGTTGAGATGCAAAGGATATAAAGATTATATGCATGTACACACATGTATAAAAACGTGCTTCTATATAGTCCTGTCCCCAGTGAGCACTCATTTTGATTGAGAAAAAAGGTCCCATTCTAAACACTGCACATCTAAACACTGCACAAAATGCAGCAGAGAAAAAATTAAAAGCCTGGCCTCTAAATCAGAAAAGTCCTGCATTCGGGTCTGAGTCTACCACATATAGGAACAAAGTATGCACCTGAAAATTCCTTATTTTCTCTGAATCTCATCTATTTTCCTCCTGTGTAAGCTGAATATAATACACCAACTACAAAATGGTTAAAGCACAAATACGGTACCTGTGAAAGCACTTTGTTACTCATAAAGCACTATAAAAATGTTACTTTCCGTTACTGTCTTCACTAAGAGATCCCTATAAATGAAGTACCTGAAGTTATTGGTCACTGTTCTCCTATGTAGGCTAAAAACTAAGAGTCAGAAGTCACTGAGAATAAGAGTGAAATAGATGTAAATCATGTTCCAAGGCCAGAATCTGAGGGTCCGGCTCTTCATAGGGTCTATGTATTGCATTTGTATGAGACAAATGCACACAGAACAAAGATCGAGTATCTCAGCAGGGATCAGAGAAAGCAACTGTTTTATATTTGCAGAGAGAGAGAGCTTCCTTACCAAATTTTCTTTATAAAAGTAATACAAGGGGACCTCCCTGGTGGTCCAGTGGTTAAGAATCCACCTTCCAACGCAGGGGACCCGGGTTTGAGATCCCACATGCTGCGGAGCAACTAAGCCCACGCACCACAACTACTGAACCCACGCGCTCTAGAGCCTGTGCGCCACAACTAGAGAGAAGCCCGCGTGCCGCAATGAAAAATCTCACATGCTGCAACCAAGACCTGATGCCGCCAAATAAGTAAATATTTTTTTAAAAATAAATAAAAATAAAATACAAGAACATAATTTCAAAAGTCACACCTCAGGCTTCTTCTAATATGTACCTCTATATTTCAAATTAATTTGTACATCTGCTTTTTGATTTGCAGACATAATCTATTGGCTTCCTATTACAAAAGAAAGAACTTTGCAGAGAAAGTGTTTTGGACTAAATTTGGGAAGTTATCATGAAGAACTGTCCAGCAATGCATTACCGACACTACAGTAAAACAGGCCTCTCATTTCCGGTCTTCAGAGGCCTACATTGAAAGTGATACAACCATAGTGTCTCTATTTAGAGGCAAGTAGGAAGCTAGCTGGGTAGATAGGTCTAGATTATGAGACCACTCTAAATCTCTCTCTGAATCTAGTTCAGTGATACTCAGTTTCTCTTGTCTTTTCCACATGCCCCACACAGTTTAATCCTGTTCCTAAAGCTACAGGTCAAATGACAAATGGGACCCCAAACTAAACTTATTTCAAAACAAACATGGAAACAATTCTATGAGCTGTGCGGAAAGGGGTTAACTGGAACTAAAAGAAACCAGCCTTTAATTATCTGAAAAGTTATCTAAAGCCAACAAATATGCTGTACTAAAAAGTAAACTTATGGACTGAATCTCCTGCTCAATTTCTGTCCAGAGAAGACCACTAAACTTCTCCAGATGTGGTCTTGGGCTGTGGTACGCTACATTTGGGCAGTTTCAGGGAAAACATCCTGTCTAGTGCCAGGTGTACAAGTGAACTTGAGGTCAGGCAGGTGACCCTGCTGACCAGGCATGGTACATTAAGGAGAGGAAATCTTTTCTCTCACTAATCAACAGGATAAAGGTGATTAAGCAGGAATTATTTTTCAATGACCTACATAATTTCATCAGGGCTGCAGTGGCTATTAGCAGAGAGCAGCTGACTTTCTAATGAGATGAATTTGATAGCAGGGCCCTGCCAGAGAAGGCAGGGAGTGGGCCCAACCTACAGGAAGCAACAAATGGTGTGCATTGTTTACTACTCCTCCCCAGGGCTGTCTCTCCTCTGTTTTGGGCTCCTTCCTTCCAAGGGGAATACTCCCCACCCTGGGATGCCTAAGGCTGCAGCACCTGCTGAATGGTGGAAGCCGGGTCTATTTATATTTTAATTTTTATTTTATATTGGAATATAGTTGATTTACAATGTTGTTAGTTTCAGGTGTACAGCAGTGTGATTCAGTTATACAAATACATATATCTATTCTTTTTCAGATTCTTTTCCCATTTCGGTTATTACAGAATATTGAGTAGAGTTCCCTGTGCTATACAGTCCTTGTTGAATATCTATTTTACAGAGAGCAGTGTGTATTAGTCCAGCTCTGTCCCACCCACTTGGATCCACCCATTCTTAATAAACCCGAATAAATTAGGAGTCTGGGATTAACATAAACCGGGTCTATTAAGAATGGATGGATGCAAGTGAGTGGGACAGAGCTGGGCTAATTCATCAGAACTGCCCACGTGATTCCCAAAGTCCCAAGCAAACAAGGCTACCGCTGCCACCAACACCTCTCTCTGGCTGGGCTTGAGATAGGACCGCAGTTAGTTCCACTCCCTACCAGAAGTGGAATTAACAAGGGACCTTTGTTAAGGTCGGAGCAGGACACACACACGCACGCACGCACACACATACCATCATTATCATCAATAACAACCACGACTTGAACGCAGTTTCATTAGAGAACTTGACGAAACTGAGCAATAGCCACCCAACAAGTGAGTCCTAACACCAGGAAAGCGCTGCAATCCTCAGAGTGGCACCGCCTCTGCCTCTTCTGTGAAAGCGAGGAGGTCGGGAAAGGAAAACTAAGCCCCAGATCTCTTCGCCTTCGCCTGTTCCTCCGGTAGGATCCGGCTCTCTGGCCCCAAGAACCAAAAAAAGGGTGGAGAGCCCAGGTGCCATCCTCCTCCGTCAAAACAAGCTGGCTCTTTCTCCCCCGGGATCAGTCACCGAGTCACGCCCGGTCCAGCAGCTCTGGGAGCCCCCTCCTCCCCGCCGTGCCTCGGCCCGACACAGCGATCTTGTTTGGGACAGTCCCAGCGGGGGCCCCCCCTCACAATTCCTGCTCCTCCCGCCAAGTCGGAGAACGCAGGCAAGGGATACTTCTGCTTTCCGCCTTCCCATAACCCCTAAAATAAAAGAATCCCTCAAGCGCAAATCTCAGATCCGCACGCCACGTACCTGTCAGCGGCCGCGGCTCCTCCTCCCGGCCCGGTGCGGGACTCGCCAGGACTGTCCGGGGACAGTCCAGAAAGTTTGTGCCACCACCGCGCTGGGCACCGCGAGGAAGGGGGAGCGGGCTCCTCGCCGGGACCGGGACAGTCCGCTCTGCGACCCGGCCGGCGGCCGCTCTCACGCCTCGGCCCGGGTCTTCCCCACCCAGCTCCAAGTCTACAGCGGCGCCCCGGGAAGAAAGTACGAGGTGGGAGAAGGTCGGAGCGCAACTTTCCGACGGTGCGTCAGCCGGTGGCGGAGCCGCGCCGCTCCTGGGCTCCCCCGCCCCCCAACCTGCGCCCTCGGGGGAGCGCGGGCGGGGCCCGAGCCGAGGCGGGGCCCAACCTGCCTGGCCGGCCCAGGGGAGCTCGCGTCCGGCCCCGCCCCTGCCCTCGCCGCCAGCCCCTCCCCTTCCCCCGGAGGGGCGGCCGTCAGGTGCGCGGGGGTCGGGCTCGGCTGCGAGGCCGCCCCGGCGCCCGTTGCCAAGGTGAAGGAGGCGGAGCCTCTGACGGAAAATTTCCACCGAAACTTAACCCCGCGGAATGGAGGACACCTCGCCCCTGGGGACTCGCCTGTCGCTGAAACTACACCCCTTCAGGAACACACACACACACACACGCACACCACGTTTACGGACCGGCCAAAAGGCTCATTTCTTGAGTTCTGCTGAGTGGAGAAAGTCAGACATCTCCACGCGGCACGCACCCTGCGAGTATAGGTGTACGTGTCACAATTCAGTCAGTTTTCCCCCTGAAAATGAGGACTCTTTAATTGGACAGTTATACAGCAAAAAGAAATTTCCCCAACTCTCTCTGGGAAATGGGAGAGCAGGTTGGGAATCCGTTTCCCCACCACCCCGAGTATGGCGGTGGCCCTTGGCACTGCCATGTGTTTCGCCGTCCTTCCCAGAGCCCAGACCTCGGACCCCGGCCGGCCCGGCCCCGCGTTTGCTGGCTGACCTCCATCATAGACCTCGCACATTGCCAAGCTGGAATTGCCATCTCAACCTCCTCATTTCTCCGCCTTCCACACCTCTTGCATGCTTGGGTGGTAAAGTCAAGGATCTGCTTTGTGAACTTTAAATCCAGGAGGGGGAATCAAATTCTTGGTTAGAGGCTCTCTTGGCAGTTTCAGAGCCCTGTGGTTGGTGTGGCTGAAACTTGAGGTGAGCCGCAGTCTGAGCGGGTGTGGCGGGTGTGGAGCTTTTCCTACCGCAGCAGCATCCTGCTGGAGCCTCACCAAATTCTCCTTTGGAGGAAGTATCTTCCTCCCTCCATTCTCGACGAATGGCATCCGAAAACAACCAAAATCAAATTTACCTAGTTTCAGGTTCTCTTTTGCAGCCATGGCAATCAGAGGATGCAAACTTCACACTTCCTGCTCTACCACCACGGCTATACTTGATGACAGCAGCAGGGATG